>NC_042970.1:10136165-10183665 GCF_901001165.1 Salmo trutta | reverse complement strand
CTCCCCAGGCCTCAGCCATCTCCCCAGGCCTCAGCCATCTCCCCAGGCCTCAGCCATCTCCCCAGGCCTCAGCCATCTCCCCAGGCCTCAGCCATCTCACCAGGCCTCAGCCATCTCCCCAGGCCTCAGCCATCTCACCAGCCCACAGCCATCTCACCAGCCCACAGCCATCTCACCAGCCATCAGTCATCTCACCAGCCCTCAGCCATCTCCCCAGCCATCTCACCAGCCCTCAGCCATCTCACCAGACCTCAGCCATCTTACCAGCCATCTAACCAGCCCTCAGCCATCTCACCAGCCCTCAGCCATCTCACCAGAACTCAGCCATCTCACCAGCACTCAGCCATCTCACCAGCCCTCAGCCATCTCACCAGACCTCAGCCGTTCTCACCAGCCATCTCACCAGCCCTCAGCCATCTCACCAGCCCTTAACACGTGCTGCCACGTGTGATACGATTGGATTACACCTTGAAACATTACATACACTCACTTTCTAACATGACACAGGGCCCAAGGCCACTCTCTTTCAAACCTGGAACACACACTAATGTTCTACCCTGGCACTGGAAACACACTCTCCCTCCCCCCTGGCACTGGAAACACACTCTCCCTCCCCCCTGGCACTGGAAACACACTCTCCCTCTCCCCTCTCACTGGAAACACACTCTCCCTCTACCCTGGCACTGGAAACACACTCTCCCTCTCCCCTCTCACTGGAAACACACTCTCCCTCTCCCCTGGCACTGGAAACACACTCCCCCTCTCCCCTCTCACTGGAAACACACTCTCCCTCTACCCTCTTACTGGAAACACACTCTCCCTCTCCCCTGGCACTGGAAACACACTCTCCCTCTCCCCTCTCACTGGAAACACACTCTCCCTCTACCCTGGCACTGGAAACACACTCTCCCTCTACCCTGGCACTGGAAACACACTCTCCCTCTACCCTCTCCCTGGAAACACACTCTCCCTCTACCCTGGCACTAGAAACACACTCTCCCTCTACCCTGGCACTGGAAACACACTCTCCCTCTCCCCTCTCACTGGAAAAACACTCTCCCTCTACCCTCTCACTGGAAACACACTCTCCCTCTACCCTGGCACTGGAAACACACTCTCCCTCTACCCTGGCACTGGAAACACACACTCTCTCTCTACCCTGGCACTGGAAACACACTCTCTCTCTACCCTGGCACTGGAAACACACTCTCCCTCTCTACCCTGGCACTGGAAACACACTCTCCCTCTCTACCCTGGCACTGGAAACACACTCTCCCTCTCTACCCTGGCACTGGAAACACACTCTCCCTCTACCCTGGCACTGGAAACACACTCTCTCTCCCTCTCCCCTGGCACTGGAAACACACTCTCTCTCCCTCTACCCTCACACTGGAAACACACTCTCCCTCTACCCTCTCACTGGAAACACACTCTCCCTCTACCCTCTCACTGGAAACACACTCTCCCTCTACCCTCTCACTGGAAACACACTCTCCCTCTACCCTGGCACTGGAAACACACTCTCCCTCTACCCTGGCACTGAAAACACACTCTCCCTCTACCCTGACACTGGAAACACACTCTCCCTCTACCCTCTCACTGGAAACACACTCTCCCTCTCCCCTCTCACTGGAAACACACTCTCCCTCTACCCTCTCACTGGAAACACACTCTCCCTCTACCCTGGCACTGGAAACACACTCTCCCTCTACCCTGGCACTGGAAACACACTCTCCCTTTACCCTGGCACTGGAAACACACTCTCCCTCTACCCTCTCACTGGAAACACACTCTCCCTCTACCCTTGCACTGGAAACACACTCTCCCTCTACCCTGGCACTGGAAACACACTCTCCCTCTACCCTGGCACTGGAAACACACTCTCCCTCTACCCTGGCACTGGAAACACACTCTCCCTCTACCCTGGCACTGGAAACACACTCTCCCTCTACCCTGGCACTGGAAACACACTCTCTCTACCCTCACACTGGAAACACACTCTCCCTCTACCCTCACACTGGAAACACACTCTCCCTCTACCCTCTCACTGGAAACACACTCTCCCTCTACCCTCTCACTGGAAACACACTCTCCCTCTACCCTGGCACTGGAAACACACTCTCCCTCTACCCTGGCACTGGAAACACACTCTCCCTCTACCCTGGCACTGGAAACACACTCTCCCTCTACCCTGGCACTGGAAACACACTCTCCCTCTACCCTCGCACTGGAAACACACTCTCCCTCTCCCCTCTCACTGGAAACACACTCTCCCTCTACCCTCACACTGGAAACACACTCTCCCTCTACCCTGGCACTGGAAAAACACTCTCCCTCTACCCTGGCACTGGAAACACAATCTCCCTCTACCCTGGCACTGGAAACACACTCTCCCTCTACCCTGGCACTGGAAACACACTCTCTCTACCCTCTCACTGGAAACACACTCTCCCTCTACCCTCACACTGGAAACACACTCTCCCTCTACCCTGGCACTGGACATGCTTGGCGTTTCCACTCGCTACCAAATGTGGTATTGAGAGGAAGCCCAGTGGCCGGCAGTGGGGAAGATGAAACGAGATGGATTTTGGCCGACATTCTGCACCTTTTCTCATCAATTAAACGTTTGATCTAAAAACAGTTTTCTTTCTTAAAACTAGAATATGTTATGAACAGTGTGGACTAAGTTTTGTAGACTTTACCCTTTGCCAAAGTTTTAAAAAATGGTGTTGTTTAGAAGGAATGCAAAGGCGAATGTAGGTATTGCACATGCACACTGCACTGAGTAGGCGTTCCTAAACTAAAACATGAAAATATTTACTAGAATGTGCCAATAGGATCTTGCTAGCTTGTGTTTGGCTCTGCCCACCTTGTTTGTTCTGCCCACTATTGACCAATTTGTTCCCATTGGAAACGACAGGGTGGTCTATCTTGGGTTAGTTAAAAATAAATCTTTGACATAGCTGTCCAGACCAAGAGTTTGTGACAAAACTAGCTACCCTCTTCATCTATGTAGCTGTCCTTGGTGCTGAAATGCTCAACATTTCTTGAACAACCCTGGAAAAGTTGTGCACTCAGTGACGTCAAAGGCATCTTTTCAGAAGTAGATAAAAGACTGAGAGTGAAGTTATGTTCACCACGTGCACAAATGGACCATGTTGCCATGGGGAAAAGCCTTTGCGCAGCATTCGGGACACGTTTTTGCACACTGAAATACCACTGCCTGAATGTCAAAATCCTGAATGGCTACTGACCTGTAGGAGCATAACGGATTAGGGTAAAGTTCCCCCTACAGGCTTATCTTTGGTCAGCTGTGCATTTACCGCACTAACGGTTAGTGTTATAATTAGGGAGGGGAATCTGATCCGAGATCTGTCTACTAGATCTGTATGAACACCACCATCACCAAGATGGCGAAGCAGATAGTAAAAATGGTCCACAGGGCGCCCACTGCACGCGCGTTACGTACGTAGTTGGTGTGGTAGATTATGGCTGCTTCCTGTGCGGGTAGCATGGCGACGATTGGAGGAATTATTGTTAGATATCTATGATGGCTGTCTTGATATCGTCTATGCTGAAGAAGAAAATTGCGCACTATAAATTCACACACGGACGTAGAGTGAGAGAGAGGATTGCGTTTCTTTGAACAGGTTTCCAGAAGATTTCCAAGTGACTGACATTCAGTAAGTCAAGAGAGAGAAAACACAGCCTGTTTTTGAAAAGTTTGATTCTTTCAACCTACACTCCCTCGCACCATCACTTATAGATGTAGCCTATTCCTCCGTTTAGAATATTGGAGAGACGCACAGGTAACTAGAGAGAGTTGTATCTGCGTTGCCTCTTCTGTCCGTCGCCAGCCCTGAGGTGCGCTGGCAGCTCCCAGTGCTGAAGGCGTTTCTTGTTGACCTAGCCCCCCCCCCCTCTCGCTCTCTCAATTCAATTAAATTCAGTTCAATTCAAGGGGCTTTATTGGCATGGGAAACAAATGTTAACATTGCCAAAGCAAGTGAAATAGATAATAAACAAAAGAGAAATAAACAATAAAAATGAACAGTAAACATTACACTCACAGAAGTTCCTAAATAATAAGGGCATTTAAAATGCTATATTAATGTGTATATACAGTGTCGTAATGATGTGCAAATGGTAAAAATACAAAAGGGAAAATAAATATAAATATGGGTTGTCTTTACAATGGTGTTTGTTCTTCTGTAATCTGAGGGAAATATGTGTCTCTAATATGTTCATACATTTGGCAGGAGGTTAGGAAGTGCAGCTCAGTTTCCACCTCATTTTGTGGGCAGTGTGCACATGGCCTGTCTTCTCCTGAGAGCCAGGTCTGCCTCCTGCGGCCTTTCTCAATAGCAAGGCTATGTTCACTGAGTCTGTACATAGTCAAAAGATTTCCTTAATTTTGGGTCAGTCACAGTGGTCAGGTATTCTGCCACTGTGTACTCTCTGTTTAGGGCCAAATAGCATTCTAGTTTGCTCAGTTTTTTGGGGTCTGTTTGTGTTTGTGAACAGAGCCCCAGGACCAGCTTGCTTAGGGGACTCTTCTCCAGGTTCATCTCTCTGCAGGTGATGGCTTTGTTATGGAAGGTTTGGGAATCGCTTCCTTTTAGGTGGTTGTAGAATTTAACGGCTCTTTTCTGGATTTTGAGAATTAGCGGGTATCGGCCTAATTCTGCTCTGCGTGCATTATTTGGTGTTTTTGCGTTGTACACTGAGGCTATTTTTTGCAGAATTCTGCATGCAGTCTCAATTTAGTGTTTGTCCCATTTTGTGAATTATTGGTGGGTGAGCAGACCCCAGACCTCACAACCATAAAGGGCAATGGGTTTTTATAACTGATTCAAGTATTTTTAGCCAGAGAATAATTGGTATATCAAATTTTATGTTCCTTTTGATGGCATAGAAGGCCCTTCCAGATTTGTGGAAGTTACCTGTGGTGCTGATGTTTAGGCCGAGGTATGTATAGTTTTTTTGTGTGCTCTATGGCAACGGTGTCTAGATGGAATTTGTATTTGTGGTCCTGGCGACTGGACCTTTTTTGGAACACTATTACTTTGGTCTTACTGAGATTTACTGTCAGGGCCCAGGTCTGACAGAATCTGTGCAGAATCTAGGTGCTGCTGTAGGCCCTCCTTGGTTGGTGACAGAAGCACCAGATCATCAGCAAACAGTAGACATTTGACTTCAGATTCTAGCAGTGTGAGGCCGGGTGCTGCAGACTGTCTCACCCCACGGCCCTGAGGAAAGAAATGTGTGTTTTCTGCCAATTTTAACCGTAGACTTGTTGTTTGTGTACATGGATTTTAAAATGTCATATGTTTTTCTCCCAACACCACTTTCCATCAATTTGTATAGCAGACCCTCGTGCCAAATTGAGTCAAAAGCCTTTTTGAAATCAACAAAGCATGAGAAGACTTTGCCTTTGTTTTGGTTTGTTTGTTTGTCAATTAGGGTGTGCAGGGTGAATATGTGGTCTGTCGTACGATAATTTGGTAAAAAGCCAATTTGACATTTGCTCAGTACATTGTTTTCACTGAGGAAATGTACGAGTCTGCTGTTAATGATAATGCAGAGAATTTTCCCAAGGTTGCTGTTGACGCATATCCCACGGTAGTTATTGGTGTCAAATTTGTCTCCACTTTTGTGCATTGGGGTGATCAGTCCTTGGTTCCAAATATTGGGGAAGATGACAGAGCTGAGGATGATGTTAAAGAGTTTAAGTATAGCCAATTGGAATTTGTTGTCTGTATATTTTATCATTTCATGTAGGATACCATCAACACCACAGGCCTTTTTGGGTTGGAGGGTTTTTATATTGTCATGTAGTTCATTTAAGGTAATTGGATAATTGGATAATCCAGTGAGTTCTGGTAGTCTTTGATAGTTGATTCTAAGATTTGCATTTGATCATGTATATGTTTTTTCTGTTTGTTCTTTGTTATAGAGCCAAAATGATTGGAGAAGGGGTTTACCCATATATCTCCATTTTGGAAAGATAATTCTTCGAGTTGTTGTTTGTTTAATGTTTTCCAATTTTCCCAGAATTGGTTAGAGTCTATGGATTCTTCAGTTACTGTCACGCCCTGACCAGTAAAGGGGTTATTTGTTCTTATAGTTTGGTCAGGACGTGGCAGGGGGTATTTGTTTTATGTGGTTCAGGGTGTGTTTGTGTTGTGTTCATGTAGTGGGGGTATTTGGTTTATATGGTTCGGGGTGGTTGTATTTAGGTAGAGGGGTATTTGATTTATTAGTCCAGGGTTTTGGTTATTGTTCTATGTTAGTTTTTCTATGTTCTGTCTAGGTGTTTGTTTTTCTATGTTTTGGTAATGGGGATTGGGGCCTTCAATTGGAGGCAGCTGTCTATCGTTGCCTCTGATTGAAGGTCCTATAACTAGGTATGTGTTTTGTCATGGGATTTTGTGGGAGATTGTTGCTGTGTATAGCTTTGTGCCTTACCGGCCTGTTCTTTGTCGTCGTGGTTTTGTATACGTGTTTTGGTTTTTCCTTCTTTGTCCGTTAATAAAAGAAGATGAGTATACATTCTCCCGCTGCGTCTTGGTCTAAACCCTACGACAGCCGTTACATGGAGCTGATTTCTGACGTGCTGTTCCTTCTGTTTCTGTAGTGTATTTATGTATTGTTTTAGTGTTTCACCATAGTGAAGGCGTAGACTCAGGTTTTCTGGGTCTCTACGTTTTTGGTTGGACAGGTTTCTCAATTTCTTTCTTAGGTTTTTTGCATTCTTCATCAAGCCATTTGTCATTGTTCATTTTTATTGGTTTTCTGTTTGACATTTTTAGATTCACTACCCACCATTGCGACCTGTACGCTCTCGTTGGTTGGCCCTCGCTTCATACTCGTTGCCAAACCCACTGGCTCCAGGTTATCTACAAGTCTCTGCTAGGTAAAGCCCCGCCTTATCTCAGCTCACTGGTCTCACTACGGATATGTAGTGAGGGCCAACCAACGAGAGCATACAGGTCGCAGTGGTGGGTGGTAGATGGGGCTTTGGTGATAAAACGGATGGCACTGTGATAGACTGCATCCAGTTTGCTGAGTAGAGTATTGGAGGCTATTTTATAGATGACATCGCAAAGGGAAAGCCTCGGTAGGATAGTCAGTTTTACGAGGGTATGTTTGGCAGCATGAGTGAAGGATGCTTTGTTGTGAAATAGGAAGCCAATTCTAGATTTAATTTTGGATTGGAGATGTTTGATATGAGTCTGGAAGGAGAGCTTACAGTCTAACCAGACACCTTGGTATTTGTAGTTGTCCACATATTCTAAGTCAGAACCGTCCAGAGTAGTGATGATGGACAGGTGGGCAGGTACGGGCAGCGATCGGATGGAGAGCATGCATTTAGTTTTACTTGTATTTAAGAGCAGTTGGAGGCCACAGAAGGAGAGTTGTATGGCATTGAAGCTCGTCTGCAGGTTTGTTAACACAGTGTCCAAAGAAGGGCCAGACATATACAGAATGGTGTCGTCTGCGTGAGTGTCTTATAGCCTATATGAAGGCCTATCCTGCATGACTATGTCATGAATGTTACAATAATGGTATAGGATGTGAAAAGGTAGACGGCCATGTCGGGCTATTTTATAGTTTAATTCAATTTGGAGGTTCAGTTCAGGGCCATGTTCACCAGTAGGTGTCGCTATAGGGTTATAATTGAAATAGCTGCAGTTCTCTTTAATGGGTCATCACACACATGAACAGTCCGACTAAAATCAGAACATGCCTATTCCTACACTTGGTAAGAGGCTATGGGTCTATCTAAAATGTTAACCATCATACAAACAGAAACAAATGGATGGTACTTTTATTTTGACTATTTTTAAATTGAGCGATCCATCTGTCCACCCCAACATTTATTAGGCCCAGTGCCCATGAAATTACCCTAATTGCATATTACATTATTTTTTAATTATCACTGTCAACTCTCACAATAACATGTCCAGATGATCATGACATTAAAGGAGAATTATAGGCAAAGCATAGTAACCGGCATCTGCCATGTCGCATCATTTATCAATATCTCAGAACTATTGAAACAAATGACCAGTCCGTGAGAAAATGGAACAATGCTGCGGTCTCGTGGGAGCACCGGTAAATAAATAAAAACCGGCAACCGCTCATCTGCTCCTGCGTCCATCTCCGCCGCCGCGCGCCACTTCTCATGGATAGAACACCCGATGGAAGACGTCTCGTGACGAACGGAAACACAGATGATCCATTATATTGTTCTGACAATGAAAATAAACGTCATTAAAAAATGGCTGGTGTTCAGGAGGAGGCCAGATCAGGTGGGACCATGCTAGCCAATGAGAGGACATATACACGTATGCACAACAAGCTCAACGGTTTCCACTAGTTATCACAGCCACAAAGTCAGAATTGTCTGTGTCCTAAAAATGTATGAAAACAAAAATGTGCTTTTTTAGAAGTGTGGTTAATGTTATGGTTAAATTTTAAATGACATTTTAAAAGAATATAAATGATAGAATGTATGTCCCGTGTGGCTCAGTTGGTAGAGCATGGTGTTTGCTACGCCAGGGTTGTGGGTTCGATTCCCACGGGGGACCAGTACGGAGAAAAAAAAATGTATGAAATGTATGCATTCACTACTGTAAGTCGCTCTGGATAAGACCATCTGCTAAATGACTAAAATATAAAACAAATGTAATAGAAACAGGTGGGGTTTATGACTTTGTAGCTGTGGAAACTAAAGACGACCAGTCACAACTCTTACATTGTGTTTTTTGTTAAAGTTGCCCGGGATGTCACGTGTCCTACATTTATCATAACAACCTAATCATTGCAAAACTTCTATTCGATCAATCAGAAAAGCCACACGTAGCAAATAAGCCATTACATGTTTTGTCTAATTCAACACAATCTCGTTGATCTCCTTGCAAAAACTCCTGGCTTGATGAGCGATTGAAAAAGCCTACTGCTGGAGAAGACAGATTTTGGGCCCAGTTATCCCTCTCGCTTCTCCTCTTCCTCTCTGAGGGAAATGACCATCTGCTTCCTCTGATAATGAAGGCCTTTTTTCAGAATAGGGGGTAGCCAAACGTTAAATGTCATACCAAATGTAATTTTAATGTTTAGGAAATGGGCCGACTAATATGCGATGAAATGATTAAATGTGATGATAACTCTGAACACTGGGATAATTCTATAACAACTACTTATCCATTCTATCTATACACATAGTCTACCAGAAGACTACAGCACTATAACAACTTTTATAGTAATATTTCTCACTGTTTAGGCAGAGAGAGAGAGACATGCATAGAGAGATGGAGAGAGAGAGAGAGACATGCATAGAGAGATGGAGAGAGAGAGAGAGACATGCATGGAGAGAGAGAGAGAGACATGCATAGAGAGATGGAGAGAGAGAGAGACATGCATAGAGAGATGGAGAGAGAGAGAGAGACATGCATAGAGAGATGGAGAGAGAGAGAGAGACACGCATAGAGAGATGGAGAGAGAGAGACATGCATAGAGAGATGGAGAGAGAGAGACATGCATAGAGAGATGGAGAGAGAGAGAGAGACATGCATAGAGAGATGGAAAGAGAGAGAGAGACACGCATAGAGAGATGGAGAGAGAGAGAGAGAGACATGCATAGAGAGATAGAGAGAGAGAGAGAGAGACATGCATAGAGAGATGGAAAGAGAGAGAGAGACATGCATAGAGAGATGGAGAGAGATCGAGAGAGACATGCATAGAGAGATGGAGAGAGAGAGAGAGAGAGAGAGAGAGAGTCATGCATAGAGAGAGGGCAAGAGAGAGAGACCTGCATAGAGAGATGGTGGGAGAGAGAGAGAGAGTCATGCATAGAGAGATGGCAAGAGAGAGAGAGAGACATGCATAGAGAGATGGTGGGAGAGAGAGAGAGAGTCATGCATAGAGAGATGGCAAGAGAGAGAGAGAGACATGCATAGAGAGATGGTGGGAGAGAGAGAGAGAGAGAGAGACATGCATTGAGAGAGAGAGAGAGTCATGCATAGAGAGATGGCAAGAGAGAGAGAGACATGCATAGAGAGATGGCGGGAGAGAGAGAGAGAGAGAGAGAGAGAGACATGCATAGAGAGATGGCAGGAGAGAGAGAGAGAGAGACATGCATAGAGAGATGGCGAGAGAGAGAGAGAGACATGCATAGAGAGATGGCGGGAGAGAGAGAGAGAGAGAGAGACCTGCATAGAGAGATGGCAGGAGAGAGAGAGAGACATGCATAGAGAGATGGCAGGAGAGAGAGAGAGAGACATGCATAGAGAGATGGTGGGAGAGAGAGAGAGACATGCATAGAGAGATGGAGAGAGAGAGACATGCATAGAGAGATGAGAGAGAGAGAGACATGCATAGAGAGATGGCGAGAGAGAGAGAGAGACATGCATAGAGAGATGGCGAGAGAGAGCGACATGCATAGAGAGATGGCGAGAGAGAGACATGCATAGAGAGAGAGAGAGAGAGAGACATACATAGAGAGATGGGGAGAGAGAGAGAGAGAGAGAGAGAGAGAGAGAGAGAGAGAGAGAGACATGCATAGAGAGATGGCGGGAGAGAGAGAGAGACATGCATAGAGAGATGGCGAGAGAGAGAGACATGCATAGAGAGATGGAGAGAGAGACATGGAGAGAGAGAGAGACATGCATACAGAGATGGCAGGAGAGAGAGAGAGAGAGACATGCATAGAGAAATGGCGAGAGAGAGACATGCATAGAGAGATGGAGAGAGAGAGAGAGAGACATGCATAGAGAGATTGCAGGAGAGAGAGAGAGACATGCATAGAGAGAGAGAGAGCGACATGCATAGAGAGATGGCGAGAGAGAGAGAGACATGCATAGAGAGATGGAGAGAGAGAGAGAGACATGCATAGAGATGGCGAGAGAGAGACATGCATAGAGAGATGGCAGGAGAGAGACATGCAAAGAGAGATGGAGAGAGAGAGAGACATGCATAGAGAGATGGAGAGAGAGAGAGAGAGAGAGAGACATGCATAGAGAGATGGAGAGAGAGAGACATGCATAGAGAGATGGCGGGAGAGAGAGAGAGATGCATAGAGAGATGGCAGGAGAGAGAGAGAGAGACATGTATAGAGAGATGGAGAGAGAGAGACATGCATAGAGAGATGGCGGGAGAGAGAGAGACATGCATAGAGAGATGGCAGGAGAGAGAGAGAGAGACATGTATAGAGAGATGGAGAGAGAGAGAGAAACATGCATAGAGCGATAGCGGGAGAGAGAGACATGCATAGACAGATGGCGAGAGAGAGAGAAACATGCATAGAGAGATGGAGAGAGAGAGAGACATGCATAGAGAGATGGAGAAAGAGAGACATGCATAGAGAGATGGAGAAAGAGAGACATGCATAGAGAGATGGCGGGAGAGAGAGAGAGAGACATGCATAGAGAGATGGCAAGAGAGAGAGAGAGAGACATGCATAGAGAGATGGCGAAAGAGAGACATGCATAGAGAGATGGCGGGAGAGAGAGAGAGTCATGCATAGAGAGATGGAGAGAGAGAGAGACATGCATAGAGAAATGGCGAGAGAGAGACATGCATAGAGAGATGGAGAGAGAGAGAGTGCAAGGGAAGGACCTATCCACATAAATCAATGATAGCCATCAGCAGCTGTCATCAGTAACTGTCCTTCTCTCCCCCAGGGAAAAGTTTGTTTCATCAACTAAGGACAAGAGGGTGTCCTGTGATTGGAGATGAGTTGCCTGTTTACTCAGTGTGATCCAGTGTATCAGATAACCCCTCAGTTATCATGAGGTCACAAACTAAGCTGACTTGTAGTTAATCGACAGGCTCAGCGGAACGGTTTGATACAGGATACCGGGATTCATTTGATTCGATAGACCTGGGACACCCGCTGTGTTCATTCTCTACCCAACCGGTATCGAGCAGGAAGGAGAAACACCACCCAGTAGAATGTTGTGCATCTCTGCATTATATAGCTGTAGTGTGTGCTCTGTGTACTCTGTGTGTGTACTCTGTGTACTCTGTGTGTGTACTCTGTGTGTGTACTGTGTGTGTGTACTCTGTGTGTGTACTGTATGTGTGTACTCTGTGTAGTCTGTGTGTAATGTATGTGTGTGTACTCTGTGTGTACTCTGTGTGTGTACTCTGTGTGTGTACTCTCTGTGTGTGTGTACTGTGTGTGTGTGTGTGTGTGTACTGTGTGTGTGTACTCTGTGTGTGTGTGTACTCTGTGCTCTGTGTGTGTGTGTGTGTGTGTGTGTGTGTGTGTGTGTGTGTGTGTGTGTGTGTGTGTGTATACTGTGTGTGCTCCCTAGTGTCAATGCGCTCAGCTTTATTAAGTGATATTGCTCAGCACTACAGGTAGGCCGTTTATAATCAAGTTATTCCCTAGCAATCTAATTTTCATCCTCAGAATGGAGAGCGACAGAGAGTCTGTGTATGTGTTTGTCCGTCCTGTATGTGTGTGTGTGTGTGTGTGTATTGGTGTGTGTTTGATGTGGATGTGTTGTGAGTGTATTCATGAGTGTGTGCTGTGCAGGCCAATGCTCTCTGCCACCACAGTCTCAGATAGAGCTGTCATTGAGTGTAATGCGCTTGCAGCATTGACAGCATCGAGGGCAGATCATGATATAGCAATGGGATCCCAACCAACCAACCCCAGCCAGTTCTAATGGTCTGACCCTGAGTGACCCCTGATCCCAGTCTCCACCGTCGCATGGGCCTTAAGTCTGTCCTGTGATGAGTTAGTGAGAGTTATTCTGGTCTGTCAGGTCGTATGGCTTATTGATGAGGATCAGCCTCCTGCACTGTACAGACAGATATCTATCTGTATATATAAATGGGTTTAGGTCTGCTGGTGTCCTGGGCTCTGTAGTGTAGAGACAGACAGACAGACAGACAGACAGACAGACCAGAGTCCTGTGATTTGTTGATGCTGCTCTCTCTTCCAGCCGTGTGTGTGTGTGTGTGTGTGTGTGTTAACTCTGTCCTAAGAGCGTTTTTGTGTCTTCTCAGCATCCCCCTCCCCTCTCTCTCTTTCTCTGCCCTTTTTTTAGAGTCTGTTTCCATAGAAACAAGGTGCAAGATGCCTAAGAAAATCAGAGAAAGAGAGATGTCCACGCCCAAATCAAATCTAGTCTGCTTCAGATACTGAGACTGTCTAATTTCACCATGTGACACACCTTCCACCAAAGCTGTTCTCATTCCAATGTCAGTTACACCATATTTTAGTTCATATGTCAATATGTTCTGGTCATCATTGAAAAATGACAAATTGGACAGACTCAGGTAACAATGATGATGATGGCAGGCAGCTTTTATCCTGCAGGTGTAGCTAGAGTAACCCAGTGTGATGGATGAGTCACACACACACACACACACACACACACACACACACACACACACACACACACTCACACTCACACTCACACTCACACTCACACTCACTCACAGACAATCACAATCTGTTGGACCAGATCTATCCTGACCTCTACCCATGTGGCTTCACTTATAGCTATTTGATGGACGTGGCTGGGCTCTCTCTGATGGACGTGGCTGGGCTCTCTCTGATGGACGTGGCTGGGCTCTCTCTGATGGACGTGGCTGGGCTCTCTTTGATGGACGTGGCTGGGCTCTCTTTGATGGACGTGGCTGGGCTCTCTTTGATGGACGTGGCTGGGCTCTCTTTGATGGACGTGGCTGGGCTCTCTTTGATGGACGTGGCTGGGCTCTATTTGATGGACGTGGCTGGGCTCTCTTTGATGGACGTGGCTGGGCTCTTCAGGGTGTGTGTGTGTGTATCAGACAGAGACAGAGGGAAGCTATTGGGGAGGGGGGTCAAAGAGCCACTCCAGTGTTCTTATTTGATGTATAGCTGTCACCATCCCCCGTCCTGCCACTCATACACACATGCCCACCCCCCAAACACACACACGTGCGTGTGCGCACACACACACACACACACACACACACACACACACACACACACACACACACACACACACACACACACACAACTCTCCTCCCTCCCACCCTCCAATACTTCCCTGGCCGCCTTGCCCCGTGATGTGGCACTAACTCATTCAATGACAGTGTCAGTGGAACAGCCAGCCTTCTCCCTCTCCCCAACAGCCAGAGGCTAGATTAGCGCCCCACTCCCAGCTCTGACCCAGCCCAGTGTGAATCACCGAGGCCTGGGTAGAGGGCACAGGAAGCCTGGGCACGCAACACACAGCTGGGGAGGGTCAGAGTGTTGGTCACCAGGCGCCCAGGAGCAGAGAGGGATGTAATGTACTCTACTGTGTGTTACTACTACCGCTCTGTCTTGACCTGGATCACTCATACAGTCACTACAGCAGGCAGTGTGATGTTGTGATGATAACGACAGTACAACTATAAAAACCTGTGTGTGATGTACTGTCACTATCTCTGTTCCTCAGGAACCACACACACACACACACACACCTCACAGTCCGTCTGTCTGCCGTCCGTCCGTCTGCTGTCTGTCTGCCGTGTGTCTGCCGTCCGTCCGTCTGCCATCTGTCTGCCGTCCGTCCGTCTGCCATCTGTCTGCCGTCCGTCCGTCTGCCATCTGTCTGCCGTCCGTCCGTCTGCCGTCTGTCTGCCGTCCGTCCGTCTGCCGTCCGTCTGCCGTCCGTCTGCCGTCTGTCTGCCGTCTGTCTGCCGTCCGTCCGTCTGCCGTCTGTCTGCCGTCCGTCCGTCTGCCATCTGTCTGCCGTCCGTCCGTCTGCCATCTGTCTGCCGTCCGTCCAGCGCAGTGTGTTTTAGCGCCACCAGCTGACTGCCAACAGTTCTACATGTAGAATCGGTCTGCACTTGGTTTGCAAATTACGCCCGGCACTCTGTTCAGAGGTGCTATTTACTCTCCGCCGGCAAACGCTACCGGTGTGTCCGAGCCTTAAACTGGACCTCACTGTCATAGCATACCTCACTCCCTCACACTCACTGTAGTGAGGGGTTGAATGTGTGAATTGAACCTTGTCTCTGTGAGAGGGTCACTCAATTATTCATGTCAACAAAATAAGAACAAAGAGAGACAGATCCTACTAATTCCTCTGTCGCTCCCACTCTCTCTCTCTCTATCTATCCCTCTCTCTCTCTCTCTCTCTCTCTCTCTCTCTCTCTCTCTCTCTATCTATCCCTCTCTCTCTCTCTCTCTCTCTCTCTCTCTATCTATCTATCCCTCTCTCTCTCTCTCTCTCTCTATCTATCCCCCTCTCCCTCTCTCTCTATCTATCCCCCTCTCCCTCTCTCTCTCTCTCTCTCTCTATCTATCCCTCTCTCTCTGTCACTCCCTCTCTCTCTATCACCCTCTCTCTCTCTGTCACTCCCTCTATCTCTCTATCTCTCTCTCTCTCTCTCTCTCTCTCTCTCTCTCTCTATCTATCCCTCTCTCTCTATCACTCCCTCTCTATCTCTCTATCTCTCTCTCTCTCTCTCTCTATCTATCCCTCTCTCTCTGTCACTCCCTCTCTCTCTATCACCCTCTCTCTCTCTGTCACTCCCTCTATCTCTCTATCTCTCTCTCTCTCTCTCTCTCTCTCTCTCTCTCTCTCTCTATCTATCCCTCTCTCTCTATCACTCCCTCTCTATCTCTCTCTATCATTCTCTCTATCTATCCCTCTCTCTCTGTCACTCCCTCTCTCTCTCTATCTATCCCTCTCTCTCTATCTCTCTCTCTGTCACTCCCTCTCTCTCTATCTATCTATCCCTCTCTCTCTATCACTCTCTCTCTCTCTGTCACTCCCTCTCTGTCACTCCCTCTCTCTCTCTATCTCTCTCTCTCTCTATCTACCCCTCTCTCTCTATCACTCCCTCTCTATCGCTCTCTCTCTCTCTCTCTATCATTCTCTCTATCTATCCCTCTCTCTCTATCTATCCCTCTCTCTATCACTCTCTCTTTTTTGCTCTCTTTCTCTCTGGAGGTGTATGAGTAGGGTGGAGTCAGGGAGTGGTTTGTCTGTCTGTCTCTGCATTGCCCAAGGACACACACACACACACACACACACACACACACACACGCGCACACACACACACACACACACACACACACACAGTCTGACCTAGATGAAGTCATAACCAGCTGACTCTGTGCTTGGCTGCTCTCTCTCCTCTTTCTGACCCTATTCTCACTCTCTCTGTCTCCTCTTTCTTTATCTCTGTCCCTCTCTTTCTGCCAACTTCAAATTAAGGCTAGCGTTATTGGCAAAACAGGAGTGAATCACTGATGCCAAACCAATACACTGAGAAACAATAATTGGCCTCTTCTTCCCTCGCTCTTCCTCGCCCTCCATCTCTCTCTGTTCACTGGATTGGTTGAGATGGTCTACCCTCCTCGTTATGACACACACATGCACGCATGCATGCACACACACACGCACACGTACGCACGCACACACACACACACACGCGCATGCACACGCACGTACGCACGCACGCACACACACACACACACACTCCTGTCTGCAGTGTAAGAGCCTTTGTCTGTAGAACCACAGGGGTGCTTCTATTACTGAGAACAGAGAGGGGCCTACTGTACTGTAGCTTATCAGCCCTTAACAAGAGCCAGCGACACACACACACACACACACACACACACACACAGGACTGTTTCGCTAGCACAGAATGGAATATGTTGTGGGATTTATCCAATAGCATTGAAGAGTTTACCACATCAGTCACCGGCTTCATCAATAAGTACATCAACGACGTCGTCCCCACGGTGACTGTACGTATATATCCCAATCAGAAGCATGGATTACAGGCAACATCCGCATTGAGCTAAAGGATAGATCTGCCACTTTCAAGGAGAGGGCCAATAATCTGGATGCTTATAAGAAATCCCGCTACGCCCTCCGATGAACCATCAAACAGGTAAAGCATCAATACAGGATTAAGACTGAATCCTACTACACCGGCTCTGACACTCATCGGATGTGTTAGGGCTTGCAAACTATCACAGATTACAAAGGGAAACCCAGCCGATAGCTGCACAGTGACGCGAGCCTACCAGATGAGCTAAATGCCTTATATGCTCATTTCGAGGCAAGTAACACTGAACCATGCGTGAGAGCACCAGCTGTTCCCGACGACTGTATGATCACGCTCTCCGTAGCCGATGTGAGTAAGACCTTAAACAGGTTAATATTCACAAGGCCTCAAGGCCAGACAGATTACCAGGACTCATACTCAGAGCATGCACTGACCAGCTTGCAAGTGTCTTCACTGACATTTTCAACCACTCCATGACCCAGTCTGCAATACCTACATGGTTCAGACCACCATAGTCCCTATGCCAAAGAACACCAAGGTAACCTGTCTAAATGACTATCTCCCCGTAGCACTCACATCTGTAGCCATGAAATGCTTTGAAAGGCTGGTCATGGCTCACATCAACACCATCACCCTGGACCCACACCAATTCAAATACCGCCCCAACACGTCCACAGATGACGCAAACAGCCCAGTGTTCAACACCCATGCACCCTCCAAGCTCATCACTAAGCTAAGGACCGTGGGACTGAGCACCTCCCTCTGCAACTGGATCCTGTACTTCCTGACAGCCGCCCCCAGGTGGTGAGGGTAGGCAACAACACATCTGCCACACTGATCCTCAACACGGGGGCCCCTTAGGGGTGCGTGCTTAGTCCCCTCCTGTACTCCCTGTTCACTCATGACTGCATGGCCAGGCACAACTCCAACACCATCATTAAGTTTGCCGACAACATGATGGTGGTAGGCCTGATCACCGACGACGATGAGACAGCCTATAGGAAGGAGGTCAGTAACCTGGCAGTGTGGTGCTCAAACAACAACCTCTCCCTCAACATCAGCAAGGCAAAGGAGCTGATCGTTGACTGCAGGAAATGAAGGGATGAGCACACCCCCATTCACATCGACAGGGCTGTAGTGGGTTGAGAGTTTCTCGGCGCCCACATTACAAATGATCTATCATGGTTCCATGCACAACAATGCCTCTTCCCCCCTCAGGAGGCTGAAAAGATTCGGCATGGCTCCTCAGATCCTCAAAATGTTATACAGCTGCACCATTGAAAGCATCTTGACTGGCTGCATCACCGCTTGGTACGGCAACTGCTTTGCATCTGACCGCAAGGTGCTGCAGAGGGTAATGTGTACGGCCCAGTACATCACTGGGGTTGAGCTCCCTGCCATCCAGGACCTCTATACCAGGTGCTCAGAGGAAGGGCCCAATATTTTTTTAAAGACTCCAGCCACCCAAACCATAGACTGTTCTCTCTGCTATCCCCAAGCCATAGACTGTTCTCTCTGCTATCCCCAAGCCATAGACTGTTCTCTCTGCTATCCCCAAGCCATCAGACTGTTCTCTCTGCTATCCCCAAGCCATCAGACTGTTCTCTCTGCTATCCCCAAGCCATAAGACTGTTCTCTGTGCTATCCCCAAGCCATAGACTGTTCTCTCTGCTATCCCCAAGCCATAGACTGTTCTCTCTGCTATCCCCAAGCCATCAGACTGTTCTCTCTGCTATCCCCAAGCCATCAGACTGTTCTCTCTGCTATCCCCAAGCCATCAGACTGTTCTCTGTGCTATCCCCAAGCCATAGACTGTTCTCTCTGCTATCCCCAAGCCATAAGACTGTTCTCTCTGCTATCCCCAAGCCATAGACTGTTCTCTCTGCTATCCCCAAGCCATAGACTGTTCTCTCTGCTATCCCCAAGCCATAAGACTGTTCTCTCTGCTATCCCCAAGCCATAGACTGTTCTCTTTGCTATCCCCAAGCCATAGACTGTTCTCTCTGCTATCTCCAAGCCATAGACTGTTCTCTCTGCTATCCCCAAGCCATAAGACTGCTATCTCTGCTATCCCCAAGCCATAAGACTGTTCTCTGTGCTATCCCCAAGCCATAAGACTGCTTAATACATAGTTAGGTAAATAGTTTCCAAATTACTACCAGGACTATCTGCATTGAACCTTTTTGCACAAATGTTTTTGACTCATCACATACGCTACCACCGCAGTTAATTATCTCTCACTTTATTCTAAGTTATAATTACAAATCTACCTCAATTACTTCATACCCCTGCACAACAACTCAGTACTGGTACCCCGTGTATATAGCCAAGTTATAGTTACACATTGTGTATTTATTATTACTTCATTATTTTGTTTTTTACTTTTCTATAATTTCTGTATTTTATTTCTCTGTATTGTTGGGAAGAGGCCTGTATGTAAACATTTCACTGTTAGTCTCCACCTGTTGTTTACGAAGCATTTCACGAATTTCTACGATTTTTATTTTATTTTATTTGACAAACAACACACACACACACACACACACACACACACACACACACACACACACACACACACACACACACACACACACACACACACACACACACACACACACGTACGTTATGGTAGCCCATCATATCTGATGATGACTTCCACTTCTGAGTTAGGAGTGAATTAATTCATCCGAGATCCACAAACTTTATTGCAGGTGGGGCATATGCAGTCTGTGTTGGTGGGGACAGGCATGGTTGTATGTCTGTGTGGGTGGGGACAGACATGGTTGTATGTTTCAGTCTGTGTTGGTGGGGACAGACATGGTTGTATGTTTCAGTCTGTGTTGGTGGGGACAGACATGGTTGTATGTTTCAGTCTGTGTTGGTGGGGACAGACATGGTTGTATGTCTCAGTCTGTGTTAGTGGG
The DNA here is from genome assembly GCF_901001165.1 of Salmo trutta. Lineage (NCBI taxonomy): Eukaryota > Metazoa > Chordata > Actinopteri > Salmoniformes > Salmonidae > Salmo > Salmo trutta. Next base: position 10,163,944 of record NC_042970.1, on the reverse strand, counting down.
GACAGACATGGTTGTATGTTTCAGTCTGTGTGGGTGGGGACAGACATGGTTGTATGTTTCAGTCTGTGTTGGTGGGGACAGGCATGGTTGTTTGTCTTTGTGGGTGGGGACAGACATGGTTGTATGTTTCAGTCTGTGTTGGTGGGGACAGACATGGTTGTATGTTTCAGTCTGTGTTAGTGGGGACAGACATGGTTGTATGTTTCAGTCTGTGTTGGTGGGGACAGGCATGGTTGTATGTCTGTGTTGGTGGGGACAGACATGGTTGTATGTTTCAGTCTGTGTTAGTGGGGACAGACATGGTTGTATGTTTCAGTCTGTGTTGGTGGGGACAGGCATGGTTGTATGTCTGTGTGGGTGGGGACAGACATGGTTGTATGTTTCAGTCTGTGTTGGTGGGGACAGACATGGTTGTATGTTTCAGTCTGTGTTAGTGGGGACAGACATGGTTGTATGTCTCAGTCTGTGTTAGTGGGGACAGGCATGGTTGTATGTTTCAGTCTGTGTTAGTGGGGACAGACATGGTTGTATGTCTGTGTTGGTGGGGACAGACATGGTTGTATGTTTCAGTCTGTGTTGGTGGGGACAGACATGGTTGTATGTCTCAGTCTGTGTTGGTGGGGACAGACATGGTTGTATGTCTCCTGACCTGTTTTTGCGGTTTCTTTGTGCTTCTCTCCTCCCCCCACCTCTGTACACCGCTCCGGCAGCAGCATCCTCCAGGTCTGTGGGTTTGATGGTGCACTTCTTCAGTCACCTTTTTATCTGGTCTTTCATCTGCCCCCCTGCAGACCGCCGGCCAAGGTGTAGCTGGCCATGCAGGATCTTCCACGGCGAGCGCTCCTGAGACGTTCTAATGACATGCCCAAGCCAGCGAAGTTGGTGTTGGGTGACCATGGCCTCAGATCTCTGTATGGGGCACACGGTCGCACCAGGTGATTCCCAGGATGCACTGCAGTCATCTTATGTGGAATGGCTCTAGCTGCTTGTTGTGACAACTGTAAGTGACCCAGGCTTCACAGCTGTAAAGAGGTGTGGTGATGTAGACGGCTTGATCAAATGAAATGTTATTCGTCACACGCGCCGAATACAACAGGTGTAGACCTTACTGTGAAATGCTTACTTACGAGCCCTTAACCTACAATGCAGTTAAGAAAATATTGAACTAAAGTAAAAAAATAGAAGCGTAAAAATAAAAAACTATAACAAGGCTCTACAGTGCATTCAGGAAGTATTCAGAGCCCTTGAATTTTTCCACATTTTGTTACGTTACAGCCTTATTCTAAAATGGATTAAATAGTTTTTTCCCCCTCATCAATCTACACACTACACTCATAATGACAAATCAAAAACTGGTTTTTTGAATTTTTTGCAAATGTAGAAACAAAACATACTGAAATATCATATTTACGTAAGTATTCAGACCCTTTACTCAGTACTTTGTTGAAGCACCTTTGGCAGCAATTACGGCCTTGACTCTTCTTGGGTGTGACGCTACAAGCTTGGCACACCTGTATTTGGGGAGTTTATCCCATTCTTCTCTGCAGATCCGTTCAAGCTCTGTCAGGTTGGATGGGGAGCGTCGCTGTACAGCTATTTTCAGCTCTCTCCAGAGATGTTTGATCGGGTTCAAGACCAGGCTCTGGCTGGGCCACTCAAAGATATTCAGAGACTTGTCCCAAAGCCACTCCTGCATTGTCTTGGCAGTATGCTTAGGGTCATTGTCCTGTTGGCAGGTGTACTTTCGCCCCAGTCTGAGGTCCTGAGTGCTCTCGAGGAGGTTTTCATCAAGGATCTCTCTGTACTTTGCTCCGTTCATTTTTCCCTCGATCCTGACTAGTCTCCCAGTCCCTGCCGCTGAAAAACATCCCCATAGCATGATGCTGCCACCACCATGCTTCACCATAGAGATGGTGCCAGGTTTCCTCCAGACGTGATGCTCGGCATTCAGGCCAAAGAGTCCTTTAGGTGCCTTTTGGCAAACTCCAAGCGGGCTGTCATGTGCCTTTTACTGAAGAGTGGCTTCTGTCTGGCCACTCTACCATAAAGGCCTGATTGGTGGAGTGCTGCAGAGATGGTTGTCTTTCGGGAAGGTTCTCCTATCTCCACAGATGAACTCTGGAGCTCTGTCAGAGTGACCATTGGGTTCTTGGTCACCTCCCTGGCCAAGGCCCTTCTCCCCCGATTGCTCAGTTTGGGTGACCAGCTCTAGGAAGAGACTTGGTGGTTCCAATCTTCCTCCATTTAAGAATGATGGAGGCCACTGTGTTAATGGGGACCTTCAATGCTGCAGACATTGTTTTGTACCCTTCCCCAGATCTGTGCCTCGACATAATCCTGTCTCGGAGCTCTATTTCGAGTCTCATAGCAAAAGATCTGAATACTTATGTAAATAAGGTATTTATGTTTTTTGTTTTTAACACATTTGCAAAACAATTCTAAAAACCTGTTTTTGCCTTGTCATTATGAGGTATTGTGTGTAGATTGATGAGGAACAGATTTTTTTAATCAATTTTAGAATAAGTCTGTAATGTAACAAAATGTGGATAAAGTCAAGGGGGTACTTTCCTTATTTTTTCTGTATATTTGCACTGTATATACAGGGGGTACCGGTACAGAGTCAAGATGCTGGGGTACAGGTTAGTCAAGATAATTGAGGTAATATGTACATGTAAGTAGGGGTAAAGTGACTACGCATAGAGAATAAATAGCGAGTGGCAGCAGTGTAAAATAAAAAAAAGGGGGGGGGGGGGGTCAATGCAAATAGTCTGAGTAGCCATTTGATTAGATGTTCAGCAGTGTTATGGCTTGGGGGTAGAAGATGTTAAGAAGCCTTTTGGACCTAGACTTGGTGCTCTGGTACTGCTAGCCGTGTGGTAGCAGAGAGAACAGACTATGAATAGGGTGGCTGGAGTCTTTGGCAATTTTTAGGGCCTTCCTCTGACACCGCCTGGTATAGAGATCCTGGATGATAGGAAGCTTGGCCCCAGTGATGTGCTGGGCCGTACGCACTACCCTCTGTAGAGAGAATGGGGTCGTGCACGGTCCTCCTTTTCTTGTAGTCCACAATCATCTCCTTTGTCTTGCTCACGTTGAGGGAGAGGTTGTTGTCCTGGCACCACACTGCCAGGTCTCTGACCTCCCTATAGGTTGTCGGTGATCAGGCCTACCACTGTTGTGTTGTCAGAAAACTTAATGATGGTGTTGGATTCGTGCTTGGTCAAACAGTCATGGGTGAACAGGGAGTACAGGTGGGGACTGAGCATGCACCCCTGAGGGGCTCCAGTGTTGAAGATCAGTGTGGCAGATGTGTTGCTGCCTACCCTCACCATCTGTGGGCGGCCCGTCAGGAAGTCCAGGATCCAATTGCAGAGGAAAGTGTTTAGTCCCAGGGTCCTTAGCTTAGTGATGAACTTTGAGGGCACTATTTACATTTACATTTTAGTAATTTAGCAGACGCTCTTATCCAGAGCGACTTACAGTAGTGAATGCATACATTTCATACATTTCTTTTCCATACTGGTCCCCTGTGGGAATCGAACCCACAACCCTGGCGTTGCAAACACTATGGTGTTGAACTCTGAGCTGCAGTCAATGAACAGTATTCTCACGTAGGTGTTCCTATTGTCCAGGTGGGAAAGGGTAGTGTGGAGTGCAATAGAGGTGGCGTCATCTGTGGATTTGTTGGGGCGGTATGCAAATTGGAGTGGGTCTAGGGTTTCCTGGGATGATGGTAATGATGTGAGCCATGACCAGCCTTTCAAAGCACTTCATGGCTACAGACGTGAGTGCTTCAAGTCGGTAGTCATTTAGGCAGGTTACCTTGGCGACTTTGGTGTGGAGGTGCAGATCCCTGTTTGGAAGACCCTACGTTACACACACGCACGCACACACACACACACACACACACACACACACACACACACACACACACACACACACACACACACACACACACAACCATGCACAACTGCACATGCACACTCTCAGTATCCTTGTGATGTCCGCCTGTTGAGATGAGAAAGTCTAGATAGACTATAGAATAGCCAGCAGCATAGCTGGAGGACTAGTTAGTCTATTGGCTTGTCAGTATTGGCAGTGTGTATCTCCCATCCCCTCCCTGCAGCCAATCGGTGAACTAAAGACTCTTACGTAATCCTACTAAATTGAAACGGTGACGGAGAGAGAGAGAGAGATGGTAGAAAACAGGGTTTATTTAAGAATGGGAATCAGCTTAGAGACTTCAAAGCTACTAATACAGAAGCAGTATGTGATGTGTGTGTATGGAGGATTATAGAGAGAGACATCGAACAATGACAATGAGAATATATTACAGCATCGTCCTCCTCTCTCTATTTCACCTGTCACTCTGCACGAGTGGCTCTGTGCCATGGTTCCTTCCTGCTTTCAGTCACACATCTTCAAAAGAGGAATTTTAAGTCTCCTTAGTTCACCTGGTAGTTCACTTCCCTGTTTCACACACTCTCTCTCTCCTCTCTCTCTGTCCCTCTCGCCTCTCTCACGTCCCCTCCATTCACTTTCTCCTCTGTTTCCTCTCTTCCATTTCTATATATATATATATATATATATATATATATATACAGTATATATATATACAGTATATATATATATGTTTGTCCCTGTCACTTCTGTAACAGACCAAGCATTTGGGCTTAGGCCCACATACTGTTACTGTGTTCCGTTCTCTAATACTGCTCCTCTCTCAGGATGATGCTGGGTCAGGAGACGGTGCTGTTGATATACAGGATGATGCTGGGTCAGGAGACGGTGCTGTTGATATACAGGAGGATGCTGGGTCAGGAGACGGTGCTGTTGATATACAGGATGATGCTGGGTCAGGAGACGGTGCTGTTGATATACAGGATGATGCTGGGTCAGGAGACGGTGCTGTTGATATACAGGAGGATGCTGGGTCAGGAGACGGTGCTGTTGATATACAGGATGATGCTGGGTCAGGAGACGGTGCTGTTGATATACAGGATGATGCTGGGTCAGGAGACGGTGCTGTTGATATACAGGATGATGCTGGGTCAGGAGACGGTGCTGTTGATATACAGGAGGATGCTGGGTCAGGAGACGGTGCTGTTGATATACAGGATGATGCTGGGTCAGGAGACGGTGCTGTTGATATACAGGATGATGCTGGGTCAGGAGACGGTGCTGTTGATATACAGGATGATGCTGGGTCAGGAGACGGTGCTGTTGATATACAGGATGATGCTGGGTCAGGAGACGGTGCTGTTGATATACAGGAGGATGCTGGGTCAGGAGACGGTGCTGTTGATATACAGGATGATGCTGGGTCAGGAGACGGTGCTGTTGATATACAGGAGGATGCTGGGTCAGGAGACGGTGCTGTTGATATACAGGAGGATGCTGGGTCAGGAGACGGTGCTGTTGATATACAGGATGATGCTGGGTCAGGAGACGGTGCTGTTGATATTGTAACGGTTTTGACTTGAGGTTATAATTTATAGGGGTGCCAGGTAGGTTGTGCCTACCAGAGAAAATATTAGTTTCTCCTTTTAGTTTGATAGGGAATGAGTCCCATCTGGTCCGTCAAGTCTACACCAATACAAAGGACTCATGTAAATGTCAGGATGGAAATACACTTTTCATGAACCCTTAAAACAATGGAAATAACTTCAAAACAACTGTATTCTTTTGCGTGGTTGTATTAACATAAATGATCACACACACAACAATATTACAATAATGAGCTTTAAACAGCTCTGGTTACTTCAGAAATGTCCTGTACCTCGGGCCTAAAGAGTCCAGCCCGGTAAACAAGTTCAGGGAACTCAACTGACCTTAGTCACGCAATGGTTGTCCGTCATACAGTGTAGCGTAAACCCAGTGTCAATCATACAATGAAAAGAACAAATATTTTACCACACATTTCAATAAATCCTCAACTACAACTAACTACATAAATCATCACAGTATACATCACACCCAAAACAAATGAAATACCGTATACAAAAAAGGTTGTAGTCAGTCGGTCAGTCAGAGAAGCCAATCCGCCAACGGAGAGGTGTAGTCCACAGACGCAAAGAGTGGATCCGATCCTGGGTAGATTTTCTATTAGGCTACACAAAGCACACTTTTACAGCAACACAACAACGGAAGAGAGAAGCTTCAGAACTGAGGGTCGAACACATCCTCATTCATGTTTCCATCACAACTCCACTTTTGCGCAGCTGATGCTGGCTATTTAATTGGGAATTAAAAGGGGAAGCGCCCTATTGGAAGGAGAAGCACTGAGACGGTTCAGAAACATTCAGGGCCGTCACACAATACAGGATGATGCTGGGTCAGGAGACGGTGCTGTTGATATACAGGATGATGCTGGGTCAGGAGACGGTGCTGTTGATATACAGGAGGATGCTGGGTCAGGAGACGGTGCTGTTGATATACAGGATGAGGCTGGGTCAGGAGACGGTGCTGTCGATATACAGGATGATTTCAGAGGAAGGCAATCGGTAAAGAGCTTGTGTACAGGAAGTTTGATGTTGTGTGTCTCTGACCAAAATAAATGTGAGGCTGGGACTTTATTTTCATGTTCAGTCCAACAACTTTATGCAGTGTGGTGTTGTGAATATACCGTGCAGCTTGGCATGCATTGTCTAGCCATTATTACAACATTGAAGGCTTATATCCCTGTGAATTTCAAATGCAATTTCGACATACATAAACTGTTGTACCTTGTTGTTGTTGTACAGTATCTTTCATAACACAAAGACTGTTATGAAATAGTCTGGCTGTCGGTGTAAAGCACTTAGGTAGTCACCTGTTGTCACGGCTGTCTGAAGAATGGGACCAAAGTGTACCGTTCCACATTTTATTTAAACTGTGAAAACTATGCAAGACATACAAATAAACACCTAAACAAAACAACAAACCGTGACGAAGAGGTGCAACATACACTTACTCAAAGTACAATCTCCCACAAACCCAGGTGGGAAAAACAACTACTTAAGTATGACCTCCAATTAGAGACAACGATGACCAGCTGCCTCTAATTGGAGATCATCCCAAAATACAACAACATAGAAATACAGAAACAAGAACATGACAACATAGAAAATCTAAACTAGACACAACCCCGTCACGCCCTGACCTACTCTACCATAGAAAATAAAAGCTTCTATGGTCAGGACGTGACACCTGTAGTTGACGTGAAGTGGGCGTCGTACACTAACATGCATTGCTGTCGCTGTGGCTGACAGAATGTGGTGGAAGACTGCACAACTTTGTGTCAAGAGACTGTGTGTGTGTGTGTGTGTGTGTGTGTGTGTGTGTGTGTGTGTGTGTGTGTGTGTGTGTGTGTGTGTGTGTGTGTGTGTGTATAGAGTATATGAGTGTGAATACATATACAGCACGAGTCTGTCTATGTATATGTGAGTGTTTGTGTGTGTTTATAATCTGTGAATAATGTGTGTGTATGCTGGTGTGTACGGTGGTGTGTATGGTGGTTATATGTGTGTGTGTGTGTGCCTGTGTTTATTCCAGGTCCTCGTTGTGTCAGTAGTAGCTTGTTCCCTCAGGCTGGAGGACTGTGGCTGATTCCTGTTACTGAATGGTCACCTAACCCGGAATCCTGCACTGTCATGAAACGATGTATGTGTGTAGCTATGCTTTAGCCCTCCAGGACCACAACAACCATCTGGTGCCTGGTCCCTGCTGGAACCAACAAAGCCTCCTCAAATCAAGGCCTGTATTTCGCAAAATGTCTCAGAGTAGGAGGGCTGATCTAAGATCAGGTCCCTCCTGTTAATATAATCTAATTTGTTATCATCTAAAAGGGAAAACTGATCCTAGATCACCACCCCTTGTAAATACAACCACCTGGTCCCTGGTGGAACCAACCAACATAAGCTCCCCAGCTCACAGTATGAGACCCAGATAAAAGCCTTTATGTTATCAAGACCGTAGAGCTAATTCTTTCATTCTTCAACTTTCTTTCATTATCGAATCCCAGAAATCCCTTCCCCTTTGTTCAGTCTTTTACAACTTAATGTTAAGGTAGTTCCTCACCCTTGTTTTCTTTTAACTCTGTATTCTATTCTATATTGACTCAAAATGTTGTCCACTAACTTTGTCTTCTTGTAAAACCAATCAAGGAAAAGTAGAATCAGAAGAAATGTCATGTTGAATTGAAGTGATGAACCATACTGACTGCTGCTGCTACACAGCAAGCTGGATTGGAAATCAGGCCATTTTATGTGACGTATGCATTTCATCCCAGATATGGTGTCAGTACAAAATTACAATGTGTCGGATGGGATTGGATCCCTTGAACATGAGTCACGGAGGATGAGGAAAGGATTTAGGACATGTTTGGTTTCTGTAGAAGATGAATCATAAGCAGGTTGAAATCAGGATGGTTTTTGAAGCCAAAATCAGACAGAGGAAATCACATTTTGGAAAGTAGAACACATGCAGCACTTGTCTGGCTGACACCAAACTCCATGTTCTCCTGACCTTATTAAAGAACCCAGAAACAAAACAATGTCTGAACGTTCTGTTTTGTGGAGGACTTCCATTGTGGCGTTCTTGACGTTTTGCGAACGTTAGCTAGCTAGCTCAAAATGCTGTGGGATCATACCAAGAAAAACCTTTCAAAGTTAAATGGAGAGTCTGTGCCACGTCCGCGGATTATTTAAGAGTTATTTATTTGAATTGCACGCCCTTCAGTTTCACCAGAAGTTGTCCTGCTAGCGGGACGCCTAGCCCTAAGAAGGAGTGGGAGGACGATATGAAAAAATGGCCACATATCACCTACGAAGACATCTTCAATTATTTTGTCTCGTCTCTTGGTGTGGATGGGTCAGAGACGAGGATCTACAAAAGCACAGAGGCATATCAATACCTCCACAGCGGCCAAGTTGGACGGGTGCTTATTCCCTGTCTTCAGGATGACAACCTGGTGTTCCTCAAAGTAGATGTCCAGCCCAGTCAGAGCAAAACACATCATCATTCTACCTGGATTCTTGTATCATCTGTTGGCACGGTGGAGAGTGCAGGGTGTTCATGTGTTGCAGGGAAGGGGAAATATTGCAGTCATGCAGCTGCAACACTATGGAAGGTAGCTAGCTCGCTGGCTTTTTTTAATGATAACCCTTTGTATGACTGATACGTTTGACGTTAGCTAGTTACTTAGCTAGCTAATTGTGATGATACCATATCACTGACCAGAACTGATAACGTTAACTATTACAACACGCACACACAGTTAATGGTTTCAATGGCTCATTGTGTAAGTATATCAGTCTAATCTCGAATGGCAAAGAGGTAGCTTCAGAATCAAAGTGAGTTTTAAAATCAAATAGGAAATGACCAACATGACATAAACCTACTAGTTAAAAGGGACCTGTGTAAACTAGTCAAATGTGAACACCATGTAAATAAGTGTTCTGTACTGTAATTGACTATTCTAACAGTAGTGTTTTGTTGAAGGTGCAGAATGCTGTGTATGGAGGGTTGACAGGGGTGTCCTGTACAGATGAGCAATGCCAGTGGAACTCTGGGACGCAGCGGAATTTAGCTCCAAAAAAGTTGAGCGAGATCTGTTTCAAACGTCACAAACCAAGTGACGAGTTCTCTGACAGAACACCAGCCGCTTCTCCATCTCTACCTCCTGCGTACCACTCCCACAACACACTTAAGAAGAGTTTGGAAGGGGCCAATGTTCCAGTGTAGGAGCCTTCTGCACAAGTGCATCAAAGCTAAACCAGTCAGTCACCATGTTCAATCAGCAGCAACACAGCTACAGCAGCCTTATGGTGAACATGGCATCAACATGCGGTGTCAGAAATGCTTGTCAGAAATGCTTGTCATTTTATGACGTTTATGTTAAGCTGGAGGAGTGGAAATGTGCTAGCTTGGAGGAGGTCACTAAAGCACAGAGTGTCTCCCATGCGTGGTATGACGCGAGTCAACTTCTGATCACTGCTAGCTCAGCAAAGAAGGTTCCTGTGCTCACCTCAACAAATCCCAACAGCTTTGTGCGAGAGCATCTCTTCCCCCTTGTTCCATGGGAACTCAGCAACCACATATGGCAAGGAGAATGAGCAGGTGGCCTACACATGGCTGGAGAGCTGTGGGTTTAGTCTGGAGAGTAGAGGCACAGTAGTGAGTGTCAAGGAGACATGGCTTTCTGCAAGCCCAGATGGCGTGTTAAACTCCCAAGAACTTCTAGAAATCAAATGTCCTGTTCTGAGTAAGAAGTGTGAGTCTCTGACCAAACTGTTCTCTGGCAAACTCACCGATGTGAAGCTGGTGGATGGGGTTCCTCAGCTGAAACCTAATGGAGCCCGTGGGTACTACATGCAGGTGATGCAAACTGCTTGTCTGGGCTCCATCCGAGAAGGTTTGTTTATGATGTGAAGTTCTGCGCTGATGTCATCCCTTAACTGAAGGCATTCTATTTCACAAATACACGGCCAAGGATTGTAGATGAGTTCCAGTCAGGCAGACTAACTCTGTGCTCCATATATGTTCATCTATGTGGTATCTAGGTGCCTAATGCTTCTGTGTTTTTAAATAGTTCCTATATTTTCTGCCTTGTAAAGCTCTCTGTCAGCTCTACCTTATTATCTAAGCATAACTCTTGATTAGTGTGTTTTAAGTCTTCCATAGATTTCTTCATATGCACATTTTCCTGATTATATTTGAATAATTCTTGGTGTTTTTTTTATATCTTGCCTTGTACAGGTCTCTTCATACATGTTAATCTAATGCCTACGGATAACGCATTATGATTTAGGAATATTGTACCTTGTACAGCTCTTTCTTTTCACATGGCACTTCATGAACTTATCTAAGCATACAGTAACTGACTCAGTACCGGTGTTACTTTTTATTATAACTTTTTATTTTAGTCTACTTGGTAAATATTTTCTTCTTCTTGAACTGCACTGTTGGTTAAGGGCTCGTAAGTAAGCATTTCACGGTAAAGTCTACACTTGTTGTATTCGGCGCATGTGACAAACAAATGCATTTAAACTCAGTTTTTCACAATTCCTGACATTTAATCCTAGTAAAAATTCCATGTTTTAGGTCAGGTAGGATCACCACTTTATTTTAAGAATGTGTAATGTCAAAATAATAATAGAGAGAATGATTTATTTCAGCTGTTATTTCTTTCATCACATTCCCAGTGGGTCAGAAGATTACATACACTCAATTAGTATTTGGCAGCATTGCCTTGAAATTGTTTAACTTGAGTCAAACATGTCGGGTAGCCTTCCACAAGCTTCCCACAATAAGTTGGGTGAATTTTGGCCCGTTCCTCCTGACAGAGCTGGTGTAACTGAGTCAGGTTTGTAGGCCTCCTTGCTCGCACACACTTTTTCAGTTCTGCCCACAAATTTTCTATAGGCTTGAGGTCAGGGCTTTGTGATGGCTACTCCAATACCTTGACTTTGTTGTCCTTAAGCCATTTTGCCACAACTTTGGAAGTATGCTTGGGGTCATTGTCCATTTGGAAGACCCATTTGCGACCAAGCTTTAACTTCCTGACTGATGTCTTGAGATGTTGCTTCAATTTATCCACAGAATTTTACTTCCTCATGATGCCATCTATTTTGTGAAGTGCACCAGTCCCTCCTGCAGCAAATCACCCCCAAAACATGATGCTGCCACCCAGTTCTTCACGGTTGGGATGGAGTTCTTCGGCTTGCAAGCCTCCTGTCACGACTCCCTCTCCTTGTTCGGGCGCTGTTCGGCGGTCGACGTCACCGACCTTCTAGCCATCACTGATCCATTTTTCATTTTCCATTGGTTTTGTCTTGTTTTCCTTCACACCTGGTTCCAATCCCATCAATTACATGTTGTGTATTTAACCCTCTGTTTCCCCTCATGTCCTTGTCGGAGATTGTTTTGTTTGAATGTGATGTGCTAGTCAGTGTTGGTGTGCGACGGGTTTTGTACCCACTTTGTTATTTTGTACATTTTGGTTGTTTTGGAGTTTTATCAGCATTTATTAAACAACTCCGTTTATACCAAGTTCATTCTCCTGTGCAAGACTTCCCTGCTACCAACACTCACCCCTTACACCTCCCCTTTTTTCCTCCAAACATAACGATGGTAATGGCCAAACAGTTCCAAATTATGGCCAAACAGTTCTATTTTTGTTTCATCAGACCAGAGGACATTTCTCCAAAATGTACGATCTTTGTCCCCATGTGCAGTTGCAAACCGTAGTCTGGCTTTTTTATGGCGGTTTTGGAGCAGTGGCTTCTTCCTTGCTGAGCGGCCTTTCAGGTTATGTCGACATAGGACTCGTTTTACTGTGGATATAGATACTTTTGTACCTGTTTCCTCCAGCATCTTCACAAGGTCCTTTGCTGTTGTTCTGGGATTGATTTGCAATTTTTGCACCAAAGTACGTTCATCTCTAGGAGACAGAACGCGTCTCCTTCCTGAGCGGTATGACGGCTGCGTGGTCCCATGGTGTTTATACTTACTTATTTCCCGGAAATGCTTAACCGGAAGTCCCCCACAAAAAAAAACTAGAAAGACCCATATTTCCATTGAAAATGAGGTTAATAGTCTGGAAAGGCTCCTTGATGTTGTAGGCACGATCCGACGATAATGAAGAGAGCTGCACTTTTTTACTGATTGGTTGTCCTCTGTGTCTTTCTCACTGAAACACACACAGACAGCAACACACAGCCACCGATCGCCACCGCTGTCCTTTACAACTGTTCGATTTTCATATCCAAATGACGCAAGGTCTCAACCTCCCAGGAAAGAAAACAGGGTGTTTTGAGAGAACCAATCAAAGCTCAGACCATTTCTGTGCGAATACTGCATTTACAACATACTCCTGTGCAGACCAGTGCGTCACAGACCAGTGCGTCACAGACCAGTGCGTCACAGACCAGTGCGTCACAGACCAGTGCGTCACAGACCAGTGCGTCACAGACCAGTGTGTCCCAGCTGTCACAGTGTACCACGTGAGTTGTGTCAGCCAGGTTAATGCAGAACGTCCTCACTGCCAAATCATTCTGGTGTGTAGTCAAACATTCTAAAGATCAGAAAGGGCCCTAGATTCTAGTATTCTAAGCACTCACTACAGTCACAATAGCCAGGAGGTGACCTGCAGAAGAGAGAAGAAATGAAAGAGAGGAAACAGAGGAGAAAGTGAATGGAGGGGAGATCATGTGTAAAGATGTGTAAAGAAACAGTAGAGGTCATCAGCTCATGGCTTGTCTTGTGTTTTTCTGTCCTGTCATAGACGGAGAGAAAGAGATCCTTGAATTTAAATTGAAATTGAGAGAGAAAGAGCGGGAGAACGAGAGAGAGAGGAAAAAAAGAGAGGGAGAGATAGCGAGGAAGAGAGAGAAAGAGACAGGACTTCAATTTCCTCTTTTGAAGAATTGTGACTGAAAGCAGGAAGGAACCATGGCACAAAGTCACTTCCTCAGCAGGCAGATCCTCTTCACCAGAAACACAGTTTGCTGTAACACAGGTGCGGGATTCAAGTTAATAAAACCTCACTCTCTTAAAATAACACAAGTCTAATATAACTTGATACATGCTGATAATGCGTTATGTTGCTATTACTATTTTACTGCTAGTGGATAGACTCACTCTTTTTACTCAAAACCATGACCTATCTGCCACTAGTCACTAAAGGTATATTCCAGTTTCTTCTGTGCTTGTTATGTGTCATGTTATCAGGGGTGGAGAAAATCACTCATTATTTATTTTAGCATTACCTGTCTGCACTAGTCACTATAGGACTACTTCCCTAACTATGGATACCTTTGACCCCGATGGTGTTAAAGCTGTGACCCTTGAACCTGCCTCTCAGACATGGGAACATTCCCTCGCCTTATGACTGGTTAACGGGCCTCAGATGTGACCTTGTTACCACCCTACGCACGCACACACACACACACACACACACACACACACACACACACACACACACACACGCACGCCATTGGCGTCTCCGAACTCCCTAATTGGTCTATTAAGTGGGACCGGGGCGGGAGTATTTGATCTGTGTGGCTAAGCGCCTGTCAATCGAATGCGATTACACCCGCCCCCTTGCGCTTCTCACTCGTTGTTCACATTCAGCGTGAGACAGACATCAACACAAACACACGTTGAGCAGGCTGCGACGGTGTCGTTTCGGATGAGCGCCGAAAAACGGTTCGCACACAGTTTGACAGGATGTAGCAGCGGCGAGCGAAAGAAGAAAGAAGAAGAAAAGCTTGTGACAGCGGGCCGGAGGTGTAGCCTAGATAGGAGAGTGACCAGAGCAAAGACAGGGACAGAAGCAGATCGTAGCGCGGTTACCCACGGCAGGTTATAATGACAGCACCACGGCTGGCGATTCTAACCTGATTTACCGCTTTATGCATTTGCTCCAATAGGTTTTTTGTTGATGCAACACTGGATTTTTACGCACTAACCTAACTCTGACTGACACAGTTCAGAGACTTTTGCATATAGGGAAAAACGGAAAGAAAGAGGATAGAATGGTGAGCCAAAACGACTGCTCTGTGAAGGTCTCTTTAAGGTAAGCCCCTCAGTGATCCTGAAAGCCCACTCAAATATTTCTGCCGACCTTTGCAGAACGCATTGTGTGTCTTGTCTGTCTCTATGTGTCTCTGTTCCCGGTCTATTAATGAATTGATCCGCTGACATGTGCGCCCAAGAAGTATTGACTGGTATTATTTAGCGCTCCATATGTGGACTATAGTAGACTGATCACTGCGTTATTATCAGTACAGTTAGAGAATGTGCCTTGCTTTTGCCACGTACTGGCGGCGTTCCCATTGCCTACACACAGCAGATAATGCAAAGCATGAGCGAGCATGTCTTCATATAGGTGTAGGGTTATGTAGCTCAGTAATGTTATTATGCTGTTGGCCTTCATATTAATGTTTGATAATCATGATGGTTGTGTCATTCTGAAAGCCCAGTTATCCAGGTGCGGGCGCGGTATCCATGGGGCGTTTCTGCCAGTCACAATAATATCACCTTTTCTCCATGTGAGCTCTCCGTGCCATGCATTGGTTGCTATTGCATTATACTGTAGTCGTTACCTTAATGTAACAACAGCATTGCTTTCCCTCAAAACTCGCACCAGGCGTTGCAGAAATGCGTTTCTGTTAAGTCGGAGAATCACAAAGAGATGGAGGTGATGCTCTTCCTCAAAGCAATGTCCTTCACATTTCTACAGCTGCCTTTGTTGAGAATACAGCCTGAAGACATGGGACTTGGGTGTGAGGAAAGGAGGTTATTGATGAATATTGGACATGATTGCTGATACATTTTTTGCGCCATAGGTGGGTATTATAAATCACAGTATAGGCTATCACCCACCTTGGTTAGACCTTTATGATGCAGCCAAGTGGATGTAGAATACATAGCACGTAGTACTAGTGATGTGAGGTGGTATTACTTCAGTAATTTGGCTATAGTACTGTATGTGAGTACTGTATTCTCATACTCTGTGTATTGTTGCGCGCGCTAACCGAGTCGCAGCCAGCCAGCTCAGCCCGGTGGTGTGTCTGTCCATTGTCTAACAGTCTCGGGGGGGGGGGGAGGCGGGGGGGGGTCAGGGCAGTGAAAAAATGGTGCAGTCACCCTTTGAAGTCAACCATGATATTGATGGCCCATTTCCCCAGGAGGTGCCCCATGTGTGGTTGGTTGGTGGTGGTAACAAGGCTTGTAGCCTGTAGTCAATGTGCATCCCAAATGGCACCCTGCTCCTCTACACAGTAGGGTAGGGCTCATAGGGCTCTGGTCAAAAGTAGTGCACTATGTAATGAATAAGGTGCCATTTGGGATGTAGTCAGTCTGTCTGTCTGTTGCCTCCCTTTGTGCTTTGCCACAATGACATAAAGAGGAAGTAGCTTTAGCTTACATTTTGCTGAGTCTTTTCAAAAGTGAAAATAAGTGGGTGACGCTGGTTGTTCATTGTTCATCTGTTGTTCATATTGGGAAGTTGGCCCGCTGTAGAGTGAGGTCATAGGTCACAGGGTCACAGAGTTAGTTGGCCCGCTGTAGAGTGAGGTCATAGGTCACAGGGTTAAGGTTAATGGGCCCGCTTTAGGGTGGGGTCATAGGTTACAGGGTTAGTTGGCCTGCTTTAGGGTGGGGTCATAGGTCACAGGGTTAGTTGGCCTGCTTTAGGGTGGGGTCATAGGTTACAGGGTTAGTTGGCCTGCTTTAGGGTGGGGTCATAGGTCACAGGGTTAGTTGGCCTGCTTTAGGGTGGGGTCATAGGTCACAGGCTGCAGGTAGCCTAGTGGTTAGACCGTTAGGCCAGTAACCGAAAGCTGACAAGATAAAAATCTGTCGTTCTGCCCCTGAGCAAGGCAGTTAACCCACTGTTCCCCTGAGCAAGGCAGTTAACCCACTGTTCCCTGGGCGCTGAAGACGAGGATGTCGATTAAGGCAGCCCCCCGCACCTCTCTGATTCAGAGGGGTTGGGTTAAATGCAGAAGACACATTTCAGTTGAAAGCATTCAGTTATACAAGTGACTAGGTATCCCCCTTTCCCTTTACTAATGATTTGTTGAACTGGCCGGGGAAGGGAGGTAACAGGTATCCGTTTGTAGGTCACACCTCCCACCATAGCCACAGGAAGTAGTTTGGGGGTGGGGGTGCTGTGAACGTCTATATCGGTCCTCTAATACAGCACTAGTAAAGGCCTATGCACTACTTTTATGAAAACATTTATACTAAATGTATTTAAGTGTTTAACAGCATTTGTAATTTGAGTCTGATAATTATCTGTACGAAACAGTTAATCTGATTATACTTGGGGAATATAAAAATATGCAATTTATTTCTATGTGAAATCTGAAATGGTCTATTCATTCCTTTTCCATTTTAGTAGACCCTCTAATCCAGAGCAATTTACAGGAGTGAGTGCATACATTGTCATACTGGTCCCCTGTGGGAATCAAACCCACAACCCTAGCATTGCAAGTGCCATGCTCTACCAACTGAGCATCCTCAGCACCCCTACTTCTCGCGGCTATGTTTCACACACACTTTTCACATCAATACACATGGTAGGAGCCTGACATGACCTGTCAACACAGCAGCAAGAGAGCTACGGTGCTGTACCTATATGTTCATCTGTCTCTGCTCAGCTCTTTAGGGCAAAGCTGCGTTATTCAGCACATAGACATTATTGGGTAACTATGGTAGTAACACTTACAGTATATTGTTAGTACCAGGCTACCCTGTACCAGGTATAGGCCTACTGTAAGTACAAGCAATACTATCAATCAATCAATCACATTTATTTATAAAGCCCTTCTTACATCAGCTGATGTCACAAAGTGCTGTACAGGAACCCAGCCTGAAACCCCAAACAGCAAGAAATGCAGGTGTAGAAGCTCAAACCGATGTTCATTCAGTAGAAACATGCAGTAAGAACATAGTTATGTAATAACCATAACACCACTGTTGTCATAAGTATCTAAATGGCTGTGGTGATAGATGCATGCTCTATTCTCTTCTTCTTCTTCGTGTGATCCGATTGCTGTGTGTGTGTGTGTATTTAATCTGTTCCTAATGGGTGGCACTGAAAGCAGCATTAATAGTGACAGGAAGTGGGGACTGAAGCATATAAACAAAGACGGATCAAGATGACTTCCTGTGGAACTCGATGGATGGTTTTCCTAAGGACAGGGAGACTAATCCTGGGAACACCAGTACCACTGATAACAGAGAATGAATGGATGGCGTGTAATTGCTCCCACATTTCTAGTCAGAATTATGTTCTGCAGTTAAGGGACTGGGAGTGTGTTAAGACCACAGCCTGGGTTTGATTGGTGTGTGTTGACGAAGGGAGGCGTTGACAGCCAAACAAAGTCAAGTAACTCACCACCCTGATCTATAGACCAGACCTGACCCCTCTCCTCCCTGGTCTATAGATCAGACCCCCTCCCCTCTCTTCCCTGGTCTATAGATCAGACCCCCTCCCCTCTCTTCCCTGGTCTATAGATCAGACCCCCTCCCCTCTCTTCCCTGGTCTATAGATCAGACCTGACCCCCTCTCTTCCCTGGTCTATAGATCAGACCTAACCCCCTCTCTTCCCTGGTCTATAGATCAGACCTAACCCCCTCTCTTCCCTGGTCTATAGATCAGACCTGACCCCCTCTCTTCCCTGGTCTATAGATCAGACCTGACCCCCTCTCTTCCCTGGTCTATAGATCAGACCCCCTCCCCTCTCTTCCCTGGTCTATAGATCAGACCCCGTCCCCTCACCACCCTGATCTATAGATCAGACCTGACCCCCTCTCCTCCCTGGTCTATAGATCAGACCCCCTCCCCACTCTTCCCTGATCTATAGATCAGACCTGACCCCCTCTCTTCCCTGGTCTATAGATCAGACCCCCTCCCCACTCTTCCCTGATCTATAGACCAGACCAGACCCCCTCTCTTCCCTGGTCTATAGATCAGACCTAACCCCCTCTCTTCCCTGGTCTATAGATCAGACCTGACCCCTCTCTTCCCTGGTCTATAGATCAGACCTAACCCCCTCTCCCCCTGATCTATAGATCAGACCTGACCCCCACTCTTCCCTGGTCTATAGATCAGACCTGACCCTCTCTCTTCCCTGGTCTATGTAAAAATTCCCTGTCTTAGATCAGTTAGGATCACCACTTTATTTTAAGAATGTGAAATGTCAGAATAATAGTAGAAATAATTATTTATTTCAGCTTTTATTTCTTTCATCACATTCCCATTGGGTCAGAAGTTTATATACACTAAATTAGTATTTAGTAGCGTTTCCTTTAAATTGTTTAACTTGGGTCAAACCTTTTGGGTAGCTTTCCACAAGCTTCCCACAATGAGTTGGGTGAATTTTGGCCCATTCCTCCTGACAGAGCTGGTGTAACTGAGTCAGGTTTGTAGGCCTCCTTGCTCGCACACGCTTTTTCAGTTCTGCCCACTCATTTTGGGATGGTGTTCTTCGGCTTGCAAGCCTCCCCCTTTTCTTCCAAACATAACGATGGTCATTATGGCCAAACAGTTCTATTTTTGTTTCCTCGGACCAGAGGACATTTCTCCAAAAAGTACGATCTTTGTCCCCATGTGCAGTTGCAAACCGTATTCTGGCTTATTATGGCGGTTTTGGAGCAGTGGCTTCTTCCTTGCTGAGCGGCCTTTCAGGTTATGACGATATAGGACTTGTTTTACTGTGGATATAGATACTTTTGTACCTGTTTCCTCCAGCATCTTCACAAGGTCCTTTGCTGTTGTTCTGGGATTGATTTGCAATTTTCACACCAAAGTACGTTCATCTCTAGGAGACAGAAAGCGTCTCCTTCCTGAGCGTTATGACGGCTGCGTGGTCCCATGGTGTTTATACTTGCGTACTATTGTTTGTACAGATGAACGTGGTACCTTCAGGCATTTGGAAATTGCTCCCAAGGATGAACCAGACTTGTGGAGGTCTACAAATTTTTTTTCTGAGGTCTTGGCTGATTTCTTTTGATTTTCCCATGATGTCAAGCAAAGAGAAACTGAGTTTGAAGGTAGGCCTTGAAATACATCCACAGGTACACCTACAATTGACTCAAATTATGTCAATTAGCCTATCAGAAGCTTCTAAAGCCACAACATAATTTTCTAGAATTTTCCAAGCTGTTTAAAGGCATAGTCAACTTAGTGTATGTAAACTTCTGACCCACTGAAATTGTGATACAATGAATTATAAATGAAATAATCTGTCTGTAAACAATTGTTGTAAAAATGTATTGTGTCATGCACAAAGTAGATGTCCTAACCGACTTGCCAAAACTATAGTTTGTTAACAAGAAATTTGTGGAGTGGTTGAAGAACGAGTTTTAATGACTCCAACCTAAGTGTATGTAAACTTCTGACTTCAACTGTGTCTCTGAGGGCTTGGTCTAAGACTCTAAGGCCTGATGTTGACAGATGTACAGTACCAGTCAAAAGTTTGGACACACCTACTAATTCCAGTGTTTTTCTAAACGTTTTACTATTTTCTACATTGTAGAATAATAGTGAATACATCAAAACTATGAAATAACACACATGGAATCATGTAGTAACCAAAAAAGTGTTAATCAAATCAAAATAGATTTTATGTTTGAGATTCTTCAAAGTAGCCACCCTTTGCCTTGATGACAGCTTTGCACACTCTTCGCATTCTTTCAACCAGCTTCATGAGGAATGCTTTTTCAACAGTCTTGAAGGAGTTCCCCACCCCTCTCTCCTCTCCTCTCCTCTCCCCACCCTCTCCCCCTCCTCTCCACTCTCTTCACCCAACCATCTCCCCCTCTCTCCTCTCCCCACCCTCTCCCCCCCTCTCCTCTCCTCTCCTCTCCTCTCCCCACCCTCTCTCCTCTCCTCTCCCCACCCTCTCCCCTCTCCCCCTCCTCTCCACTCTCCTCTCCCCACCATCTCCCCCTCTCTCCCCTGGGGAGCTGAGAACCCAGGTCTCATGGGGAACTTTCCCTCCTGGACTAAAGGAACCCCTATGTGAGAATGCTATTCTTTGACTACAGCTCAGCGTTCAACACCATAGTGCCCTCAAAACTCATCACTAAGCTAAGGACCCCGGGACTAAACAACTGGATCCTGGACTTCCTGACGGGCCGTCCCCAGGTGGTAATGGTAGGTAACAACACATCCGCCACGCTGATCCTCAACATGGGGGACCGTCAGGGCTGTGTGCTCAATCCCCTCCTGTACTCTCTGTTCACTCATGATTGCATGACTCCAACAGCAATCTTAAGTTTGCCGATGACACAACAGTGGTAGGCCTGATCACCGACAACGATGAGACGGCCTATAGGGAGGAGGTCAGAGACCTGGCCGTTTGGTGCCAGGATAACAAACTCCCTCAACGTGATCAAGACAAAGGAGATTATTGTGGACTACAGGGAAAGGAGGACCGAGCACGCCCCCATTCTCATCGACGGGGCTGTAGTGGAGCAGGTTGAGAGCTTCAAGTTCCTTGGTGTCCACATCACCAACAAACTAACATGGTTCAAACACACCAAGACAGTCGTGAAGAGGGCACGACAAAGCATATTCCTCCTCAGGAGACTGAAAAGATTTGGCATGGGTTGTCAGATCCTCAAAAAGTTCTACAGCCGCACCATTGAGAGCATCCTGACTGGTTGCATCACTGCCTGGTATGGCAACTGCTCGGCCTCCGACTGCAAGGTACTACAGAGGGTAGTCAGAGGCGAGTCAACAGTGAGTTGCCTACAATGACACAAACTGGGATCATCAACTAGATTCAGCCGTGGGACGATTTCTTCTTTAGTGGATGGAACCTAGTTACAGATCATTTGTAGACTGCAAGAAGCCCGACAGATATCATTTTTGATTTCAAACCTTGCATATAGTTGTATACGATCACATTTATCTCTCTATTTTGTTTGGGAATATTTTGGAACAGACTTCCTGAATTAAAATCCCTTGTAGATGATTTTACAGCCTTCCTTTATTTATTTAGATTAGATTTTTTTTACATTTAACCTTTATTTAACTAGGCATGTCCGTTTAATAACAAATTCTTATTTACAATGACAGCCTGGGAACAGTGGGTTAACTGCCTTGTTCAGGGGCAGAGCGACAGATTTTTACCTTGTCAGCTCAGCGATTCGATCTACCAACCTTTCAGTTACTGACCCAACGCTCTAACCACTAGGCTACCTGCCGCCCCAACAATACAATTTATGTCCAACAATACAATACATTTTTTTTTTTTACTGATAAACCATCATTTTAAATAGGAATTTAGTTCCCACTCTGGTGGGAACTAGCCGCTGGTCATAATGTCTGTCTGGGTGTGTGTATGTGGGGGAAGAGTAGTGTGTGTATAGTGTATGTGTGTGTGTGTATTAGTGTGAGTCTGTGTTAGTAATGGCGGTTAATGGGAGACTGGCCTCCTGCCCTCATGGTCCGCTCTGTAAGGCCAATAACTAATAGTTCCTGTTAAGAGCTGCTCCAGGACAGATACTTCTGTAGTCTCCTGTATAACATGCATCCCTCCCTCCTACCCAGTAAGCTGGGTTGAATGAGCAATCTAACATGACTGGATAAGTTAAAGCAAGTGTTCAACGGCATAGCTTTCCAGGAAAGGAAGCAGGGAAGGATGCAATACAATGCTGTTACTAGTGTAGTTAATTACAGTTTTACAAGAGCTGCTGAAAGTTTCACCATGTATTCCCAACAGGGCATCAGATCTACCAACACTATCTTCACGTATTCCCAACAGGGCATCAGATCTACCAACACTATCTTCACGTATTCCCAACAGGGCATCAGATCTACCAACACTATCTTCACGTATTCCCAACAGGGCATCAGATCTACCAACACTATCTTCACGTATTCCCAACAGGGCATCAGATCTACCAACACTATCTTCACGTATTCCCAACAGGGCACCAGATCTACCAACACTATATTTTTCATCTTCATGGAAGTCCCTCTCAGATACACTGGTCATTTCCTCCTTACCCTGATCACATGATCTCTGACCTCTAACAGTCATTAGTGAAAGTCATTTGACAGGGAGTGTTAAATGAAAGGTTCTGGGTGGAACTGGGACGTCCACAGAGACAGAAACAGGACTTAGGATGAGTCAACAAAGCACGGTACCGTTAGTAAAGTACAGAACAGTAAAGTACAGTACAGAACAGTAAAGAACAATAAAGTATAGTAAAGCACAGAACAGTAAAGTATGGTAAAGTACAATAAGGCACAGTAAAGTACAGAACAGTAAAGAACAGTAAAGAACAGTAAAGAACAGAACAGTAAAGAACAATAAAGAACAGTAAAGAACAGTAAAGTACAGTACAGAACAGTAAAGAACAATAAAGAACAGTAAAGCACAGAACAGTAAAGTACAATAAAGCACAGTAAAGAACAGTAAAGAACAGTAAAGAACAGTAAAGCACAGAACAGTAAAGTATGGTAAAGTACAGTAAAGTACAGAACAGTAAAGTACAGTAAAGAACAGTAAAGAACAGTAAAGAACAGTAAAGTACAGTAAAGAACAGAACAGTAAAGTATGGTAAAGTACAGTAAAGTACAGAACAGTAAAGGACAGTAAAGTACAGTAAAGTACAGAACAGTAAAGTATGGTAAAGTACAATAAAGCACAGTAATGTACAGAACAGTAAAGAACAGTAAATACAGTGAAGTACAGAATAGTAAAGTATGGTAAAGAACAGTAAAGTACAGAACAGTAAAGGACAGTAAAGTACAGTAAAGTACAGTAAATTACAGTACAGAACAGTAAAGTACAGAACAGTAAAGTACAGTACAGAACAGTAAAGTACAGTAAAGTACAGTAAATTACAGTACAGAACAGTAAAGTACAGAACAGTAAAGAACAGTAAAGAACAGTACAGAACAGTAAAGTACAGTAAAGCTCAATACAGACTCAGTGTTAGTACTGTACTCATCTCGGTTAACGCAGAACTAAAACCTTGCATAATTTGGTTAGATGTTTCCGTAGTCTGTCCACGATAGGTTCATCCTGTACTTACTGTACACTACAGGCCCTGTACCAATTGGCTCATTATATTGGCTCATATTAATACCAGGTGTATAACTCATTAACCCTCCACTACTTTAAGTCAACACTGATCATTAACCACTGATCTGGCTAGAATGGATATTTGTGGAACCTTGTTTGTATCTATCACAGCTCTATTAGATTTAATATCAAATCAGGGTTAGTGCTATCCGGAACCTTTGGGACGTCCCTACCCTAAACCCAAACCCTAACCTTAACCCCTACCCTAACCCTAACCCTTAACCTTAACCCCTACCCTAACCCTAACCCTAACCCTTAACCCCTACCCTAACCCTTAACCTTAACCCCTACCCAAACCCTAACCCTTAACCTTAACCCCTACCCTAACCATAACCCTTAACCCCTACCCTAACCCTAACCCTTAACCCCTACCCTAACCCTAACCCTTAACCTTAACCCCTACCCTAACCCTAACTCTTAACCCCTACCCTAACCCTAACCCTTAACCTTACTCTAACCTTAACTATAACTCTTATAACTCTTACCGTTTAAATTTCAACTTCAATGGGGTGGCGTCAGAGTTGGACATCCCATGGAACCCGTTTAGACTTTTCTGTTGGATCAGCGCTTCAATCAAGGAGAGGAAGAGTTAAGAAGGAAATTCAAAGGTCTACAGTCTAGTCGACTCCTGATAACTGCACTTCAGATACAGTCGCAGTTCAATTACATTCTGTGTAATTGCTCCTGATAACTATTACTGAACAAAAATATAAACGCAACATGTAACAATTTGAACGATTTACAGTTCATGTAAAAATCAGTCAATTGAAATAAATTCCCTAAGCCCTAATTTCACATGACTGGGCAGGGGTGCAGCCATGGGATGGGCCTTGGAGGGCATAGGCCCACCCACTGGAGAATCAGGCCAAGATAATCAGAATACGTTTTTCCCCACAAAAGGGCTTTATTACATCCCGCAGATGAAGAAGCCGGATGTGGAAGTCCTGGGCTGGCGTGGTTACACGTGGTCTGCGGTTGTCAGACCGGTTGGATGCACCGGAGGGGGTTTATGGTAAAGAAATTAACATAAAATTCTCTGGCAACAGCTCTGATGGACATTCCTGCAGTGAGCATGCCAATTGCACACTCCCTCAAAACCTGAGACATCTGTGGCACTGTGTTGTGTGACAAAACTGCATATTTTAGAGTGGCCTTTTATTTTCCCCAGCACAAGGTGCACCTGTGTAATGAGCATGCTGTTTAATCAGTTTATTGATATGCCACACCTGTTAGGTGGATGTAGTATCTTGGTAAAGGAGAAATTCTCACTAACAGGCATCTTATTTCAGCTCATGAAACATGGGACCAACACTTTACGTTTATATTAATATTTTTGTTCAGTATAATTGCATACTCTGGTTTAGTATACACTGTCACAGTAGTCCCAAACTGTAGCATTCATCAGGATTAGCTATAAGATATATTACAGTATTATTATTAGAGTCTGTATATAACTGTATATTATAACATACGCACGCGCACGCGCACACACACACACACACACACACAGATACACACACACACACACATAAACACCCACTGGCGTGTGACAGAACAGAACAGACGAGGACATGAAAACTAGGTCTGTTTATGGAAATGAGCTTAGTTAGCCGGCCAAACTGACCTGTGAAAAACTCTGGGTAACTATAACAGGTTTGGGCCAAATCAGATGAATATGGAGATTATGACTATGGAGATTATGACTATGGAGATTAAGAATATGGAGATTATGAATATGGAGGTTATGAATATGGAGATTAAGAATATGGAGATTATGAATATGGAGATGTTTCAATGTTTAATTGAGTTAGTTTATATGCAGGATGTTGGTATGTTTATAGCCAGCCCAGCGACTACGGCTGAAAGCTTGATAGCTGACTTGCAAACTCTGTTGTGATGATTGTGCTTCTGTGGTAATGTGCCTTATTTGAATGTATTCCATTAGCAGTTTGGATGACAAATTCCCCCTCCCTGTAGATTTTGCTTGGCCCACATGTGTTTCGGTGTGAATTCACAATGCAGTATATGGTCCTATTGCGTATGTCCACTAGGGTGGCAATGAAGTTCTTTCTAACACAGTCAAAGGCTGAATCTCAGACCTAACACTTAGCCCCTGTCCTTTATCATCGAGTGGCCACTTGCTGTTGTGTTCGATAGTGATCACTCGAGTCTGAAATTGTTTAGGCTAAAACGAGCATTGAGATGATGTGCACTCGACCTCCCAACTGCCACTTATCAGTATTCAGTATTCAGTAATCAGTATTCAGTATTCCAATATTCAGTAATCAGTATTCCAGAATTCTAAATCCATTCGCGAGCATCATCCCCTGCGACCTGTCTTGTGTGTGACTCTCTCGCTATGAAACACGGGCACTGGGGCAGACAGACACATACTCTGATAGACAGTGAGAAAGTTGTAAAAACTAAATCTCTCTTCTCCTGCAGAAAACATGTGCAAGTCTATTAGTCGCCAGTGATTTCATCAGCTGGTTTAGCTTGTTGTAGCCTGCCTGCTGCTAGCTAGCTTCACTGACAAACACCAGCCTGGTCTCATAGACTGGACGTAACCAGACAACCAGTGTTCAGTCTGGAGCGTGAAGTCACAAGCTCTGGTGGTCAGCTACAGCGTAGCAACCTAGCGGTACCAAAAGCCCTGGTCTGCCCTAGAAAGCCTATGTAAATTACGATTGCCAGAATATTCAAATGATGAATTATTTGGGCCATTTGTTTGTTATGGTCAAGTTCGTTCCCCACAGTGAAATATTTTCAAGTTCGCTACCATTCAAGATATTTAATTAAAGCTACACTATGCAGAACTTCCTCCACCATTTCCTGTTTGGTGAATGTTTTATAGTTCGCCTAATTTCAGTTTATGTGACAAAACAAGCACATATAGTATAGAGAATCATTGTACCATCTAAACCGCTGTGAAATATATTTTCCATAAAAAAATATTGTTGTTTCAGCTGTTTTTATAGCTGGTGTACAAAACTGAAAGTGAAAGACGCAAAAACTAAACTAAAAACGGGAAGCATTGAAATTGAGCACATAGAACAGATCTACCGCTTCTTAGACTTGCTTTCAATGAGAATAACAGCTCTATAACTCACATTTCTATGTGAATTTGCTTGGGTCGCCTAAAAAGTTAAATATAGCAGCTTTAAATAGTGATCCATTCAGACAATTGCGTTTGTCGTCACACAGGACCACGTGCTGACACAGACCAATCACGGGCCGGCAGGCTACGTGGAGGTTCCCGGTTGACTCTCTCAGGCAGGATGAAAGCTACTACATCGATCATGATTCTTTACTAGTTACGGCGACTTTTACCATGATCCTTAGCGATTTTTTTTGGTGCCATTCAGCCAGATTCAGCAATATGCCGCTCTTCAAACGTCAAGTACTTCCGGCTTCTTGCGCCATCGAGTTTTCCATAGGAATATGTGGATGGCTTCAGAGCTATCACTATCTACTGGTTTTAATGTCTATGGACGTAACATGTGTAGTGTACTGTAGTAACATAGTAAATGTAAATCTGGGACATATGTTATGTTTTAGTACGGTTACGTAAGACAGAAGGGTACAGAAACAGAAGGAGTTTATTGGGGTGGAATCTCATCACAGACAACTTTAGCATTTTAGCTAATTAGCAACTTTTCAACTACTTACTACTTTTTCGCTACTTTGCAATTACTTAGCATGTTAGCTAACCCTAACCTTAATCCTTTAACATAACTCCTAACCCTAACGTTAACCCTAACCTTAACCCCTAACCCCTAGCCTAGCTAATGTTAGCCACCTAGCTAATGTTAACATTAGCCACAACAAATTGTAATTTGTAACATATCATATGAATTGTAATTCGTGACATATCATATGAATTGTAATTCGTGACATATCATATGAATTGTAATTCGTGACATATCATATGAATTGTAATTTGTGACATATCATATGAATTGTAATTCGTGACATATCATATGAATTGTAATTCGTGACATATCATATGAATTGGATGATGGACATCCACAAATTAAAACCTAATATACGCAACGTAACATATCATCCTAAATGGAAGGAGACAGATTTACATTTACTATGTTTCATCTACTCTGGAGTCCAGATTGCAAACACAGGGATGGATTTTTAGCTAGCTAGTTAAGGATGTAGGGCACTGCACTGATA
>NC_042970.1:10108665-10131165 GCF_901001165.1 Salmo trutta | reverse complement strand
GCCAATAGCTACATGTAGGATTTGAATTGCTTGTTTGCTTTGAATATGGCTCATATTTTACCATCTCAGCTGATGCGACGGACTGTGATACAATGTTTGTGTGAACCCAGGTCTGTTTGGATGACTGGGTGAGTATTTCAAGCTGAGGGGCTGAAAGTGGAGGTGTGTGTGCTGTGTCTGCAGACAGGGAGTGATGCTAATAACGTAGCTACATCTCTACACAGGCAGATCTACAGGAAGGCTAGGCTAGCTCTACATCTCTACACAGACAGATCTACAGGAAGGCTAGGCTAGCTCTACATCTCTACACAGACAGATCTACAGGAAGGCTAGGCTAGCTCTACATCTCTACACAGACAGATCTACAGGAAGGCTAGGCTAGCTCTACATCTCTACACAGACAGATCTACAGGAAGGCTAGCTCTACATCTCTACACAGACAGATCTACAGGCTAGGCTAGCTCTACATCTCTACACAGACAGATCTACAGGAAGGCTAGGCTAGCTCTTCATCTCTACACAGACAGATCTACAGGAAGGCTAGCTCTACATCTCTACACAGACAGATCTACAGGAAGGCTAGCTCTACATCTCTACACAGACAGATCTACAGGAAGGCTAGGCTAGCTCTACATCTCTACACAGACAGATCTACAGGAAGGCTAGGCTAGCTCTACATCTCTACACAGACAGATCTACAGGAAGGCTAGGCTAGCTCTACATCTCTACACAGACAGATCTACAGGAAGGCTAGGCTAGCTCTACTCTACCACCTGGGGAGGCAGACAGACAAGCAGAGATAAAAACACACAGGGTCATTACTGGTCAGATGTGTGTGTTAATGTGATAGACTGTAGCGCAACTGGACCCACAGGCAGATAACGTGTGTGTGTGTGTGTGTGTGTGTGTGTGTGTGTGTGTGTGTGTGTGTGTGTGTGTGTCTGGATATCATAAGGTGAATGCACCAATTTGTAAGTCGCTAAATGACGTAAATGTGTGTGTGTGTGTGTGTGTGTGTGAGTGACTATCACACAGCTGGGCTTTCAGGCTGGTAAGTGTGGTTATCTGATCACGTGTTTCTTTGTTAGGGAGATGAGAGAGATGTGCTATCACTCAGCCAGCCAATCCACAAGCCTGTCTGTGTGTGAGTGTGTGGTGCATGTCTGTGTGTGAGTGTGTGGTGCATGTCTGTGTGTGGTGCATGTCTGTGTGTGAGTGTGTGGTGCATGTCTGTGTGTGAGTGTGTGGTGCATGTCTGTGTGTGAGTGTGTGGTGCATGTCTGTGTGTGGTGCATGTCTGTGTGTGAGTGTGTGGTGCATGTCTGTGTGTGGTGCATGTCTGTGTGTGAGTGTGTGGTGCATGTCTGTGTGTGAGTGTGTGGTGCATGTCTGTGTGTGGTGCATGTCTGTGTGTGGTGCATGTCTGTGTGTGAGTGTGTGGTGCATGTCTGTGTGTGTGCAGGATGTATGGACGCCAGTCAATAAGGACAATGGAGAGTTAATGAGGCCAATTAAAATGCTCCTGAAAGTTAGCACTGATAATATAGAGTAATGCTACTGTAAACATTAGCAGCTAGTAGTCTGTTTACTGATCGTGGTGGGTTTGCTAGTGCTCATGCCTGTTTGTGTACATCATTCCTTGCTGCAGTTCCATGTCTCTGACCTTGAGTCTAGAGCAGGACAGACAGGCAATCTGAACCTATCCTCTCTAGCCTCTGGGACTCTCTCTCTCTCTCTCTCTCTCTCTCTTTGTGTGTGTGTGTGTGTGTGTGTGTGTGTGTGTGTGTGTGTGTGTGTGTGTGTGTGTGTGTGTGTGTGTGTGTGTGTGTGTGTGTAATATGAACTTCCTAGATTCTGCTTTGGTGCAAGCATTGGTGGTCTCTGAGTGTGTAATGATCTATTCATGCCTTGGTGGTGGTCTCTGAGTGTGTAATGATCTATTCATGCCTTGGTGGTGGTCTCTGAGTGTGTAATGATCTATTCATGCCTTGGTGGTGGTCTCTGAGTGTGTGTCTATTTCTGTCTCCCTGCTTTTGTTTGTGTTCAGTATGTTCAGTGTTAATTGTTCAGTATGTTGTTCAGTGTTGTTAGTTGTTCAGTATGTTGGTCAGTGTTGTTTATGTGTTCAGTATGTTCAGTGTTGTTAATTGTTCAGTATGTTGGTCAGTGCACTCAATTTGATTTGCTTAGGTCTGTTAAATTGTCTGTCTTTAATGGTGTGCCCCAAGGCTCTGTACTTGGTCCTCTCTTATTCATTATTTATATAAATAATTTAGACAAAAATGTCCAAAATGCGCAACTTCATTTTTATGCTGATGATACTGTTATTTACTGTTGTGCCTCGTCTCTTACAAAAGCTTTCCAGAACTTGCAAACTGCTTTTTATACTGTTCAACATACCTTGTCAATTGAAGCTTATCCTCAATACTGATAAAACTAAACTAATGGTGTTTTCTAAAGCAAGACATAGACCTCTGAACCTTTCACCTATTACTACCTGTCAGGGCAAGGAGATTCAGGTTGTAACCTCATATAAATATCTTGGAATTTTGATTGATGATGGCCTCTCTTTTAAAATGCATATTCAACAACTTACAAAAAAAATTGAAGCTGAAATTAGGATTTTATTTTATGAATAAGGCTTGTTTTTCTTTTGAAGCCAGAAGGAGGCTAGTATCAGCTACATTTATGCCTTTACTAGACTATGGGGATATTTTATATATGAATGCTTCCGCTCAGTGTTTGAGATCAATTGACACCCTTTACCATGGCACTCTGAGATTTATTTTAAACTGCAAAACCCTTACGCACCACTACACTTTGTCTACCAGTGTTGGCTGGCCTTCTCTAGTCACTCGTAGGCTCAGTCACTGGTATACTTTTATTTACAAAGCCATTTTGGGTTTACTACCTTTTTATTTGGGCATTTTTATTGTTCAGAAATGTGGTGGGTCGTCTCTTCGTTCGCGGGACTTTATCCTGCTAACTGTTCCAAATGTCCGAACTGAATTTGGTAAAAGGGCTTTTATGTACTCTGCGTCATTGTCTTGGAACGCCTTACAAAATACTTTTAAGCTGGAAGAACTTGTCCTGATTGGTATTTTTAAATCACTGATGAATGATCTCGAGTCTGATTCCCTGACATGTCAATGTTTTTAATTTGCTGTTTTTGATTTTGTTATACTCTTGTGAATTCTATGGTTTTTACTAGATTACTTGTAGTTTTTCATGTTGTTTGTCTGTAATTTTTGTAATGACTTGGCGCTGCCTATCTTGGCCAGGACGCTCTTGAAAAAGAGATTTTAAATCTCAATGAGCCCTTCCTGGTTAAATAAAGGTTAAATAAAAATAAATAAATAAAGTGTTGTTTATGTGTTCAGTATGTTGTTTATGTGTTCAGTATGTTGGTCAGTGTTGTTTATGTGTTCAGTATGTTGGTCAGTGATTCCATTCACTACAAATGTACATGTCCTTGTATTGTCTCCTGCTGTATGTGGGCAGAAGGTAGCCTAGTGGTTAGAGCGTTGGACCAGTAACCAAAAGGTTGCTGGATTGAATCCCCGAGCTGACAAGGTAAAAATCTGTCGTTCTGCCCGTGAACAAGGCTGTTCCCCGGTAGGTTGTCATTGTAAATAAGAATTTGTTCTTAACTGACTTGCCTAAAGGTTACATTTAAAAAATATAACTTCTGTCAGTCTCTACATTTTATGTGGGTTTTATACACACACTTATGTACGTACACACCCTCCAGCCCTCTGTCTTCAGTGAGTCTAGGTGAGTCTAGGTGAGTCTAGGTGAGTCTTCAGTGAGTCTAGGTGAGTCTTCAGTGAGTCTAGGTGAGTCTTCATTGAGTCTTCATTGAGTCTTCAGTGAGTCTTCAGTGAGTCTAGGTGAATCTAGGTGAGTCTCCAGTGAGTCTAGGTGTACAGTTCTCACATAGAACACTATGATTCTTGATTGACCACAATAATCCACTTACTTTTTTATGTAAATCAATGTTTACCTTGTGTAAATGAATGGTGCTAGATGACACCGTGGCCCTCTAGGACCAGACTAGTGCACTGAGTGTATATAGACTTAGTGTATAGTCTTAGTGTATAATCTTAGTGTATAGACTTAGTGTATAGACTTAGTGTATATAGTCTTAGTGTATATAGTCTTAGTGTATATAGTCTAGGTGTATATCGTCTTAGTGTATATAGTCTTAGTGTATAGACTTAGTGTATATAGTCTTAGTGTATATAGTCTAGGTGTATATCGTCTTAGTGTATATAGTCTTAGTGTATATAGTCTTAGTGTATAATCTTAGTGTATAGACTTAGTGTATATAGTCTTAGTGTATATAGTCTAGGTGTATATCGTCTTAGTGTATATAGTCTTAGTGTATATAGTCTTAGTGTATATAGTCTTACTGTATATAGTCTTAGTGTATAATCTTAGTGTATAGACTTACTGTATATAGTCTTAGTGTATAGACTTAGTGTATATAGTCTGGGTATATAGTCTTAGTGTATAGACTTAGTGTATATAGTCTTAGTGTATAGACTTAGTGTATATAGTCTTAGTATATAGTCTTAGTGTATAGACTTAGTGTATAGTCTTAGTGTATATAGTCTTAGTGTATAGACTTAGTGTATATAGTCTTAGTGTATACAGTCTTAGTGTATAATCTTAGTGTATAGTCTTAGTATATAGTCTTAGTGTATATAGTCTTAGTGTATATAGTCTGGGTATATAGTCTTAGTGTATAGACTTAGTGTATATAGTCTTAGTGTATACAGTCTTAGTGTATAATCTTAGTGTATAGTCTTAGTATATAGTCTTAGTGTATATAGTCTTAGTGTATATAGTCTTAGTGTATATAGTCTTAGTGTATACAGTCTTAGTGTATAATCTTAGTGTATAGTCTTAGTATATAGTCTTAGTGTATATAGTCTTAGTGTATATAGTCTTAGTGTATACAGTCTTAGTGTATAGTCTTAGTATATAGTCTTAGTGTATATATAGTCTTAGTGCATATAGTATTAATGTATTGTAGTGTATATAGTCTTAGTGTATAGACTTAGTGTATATAGTCTTAGTGTATAATCTTAGTGTATAGTCTTAGTATATAGTCTTAGTGTATATATAGTCTTAGTGCATATAGTATTAATGTATTGTAGTGTATATAGTCTTAGTGTATAGACTTAGTGTATATAGTCTTAGTGTATAATCTTAGTGTATAGTCTTAGTATATAGTCTTAGTGTATATATAGTCTTAGTGCATATAGTATTAATGTATTGTAGTGTATATAGTCTTAGTGTATAGTCTTCGTGTATGGTAGTGGACTATAAAGAGCTGTCTGTCCTGTCTGTCTGTCTGTCTGTCTGTCTGTCTGTCTGTCTGTCTGTCTGTCTGTCTGTCTGTCTGTCTGTCTGTCTGTCTGTCTGTCTGTCTGTCTGTCTGTCTGTCTGTCTGTCTGTCTGTCTGTCATGTGAAATGAGGACACAGCCCTAGACTCAGACAGTCTCTCTGTCAGTCCGCCATGTGAAATGATTGCTCATTTAATGCTCATCTCTCCCTCCCCCACCTCCCACCTAATAGACAGATGAGACTGGGGGGAGGAGAGGAGGGTTGCAGAGGGAGGGTTGCAGGCAGGCAGATTGACCCAGAATCCCTGCTCTGCTGATGTGGAATGATGTTGCTTTTTGGCTCTAAAGATCAGTAGATCAGGGTTGGACCACTCTAGTCTATAGAACAGTAGATCAGGAATGGACTACTCTAGTCTATAGAACAGTAGATCAGGGATGGACTACTCTAGTCTAGAGAACAGTAGATCAGGGATGGACTACTCTAGTCTATAGAACAGTAGATCAGGGATGGACTACTCTAGTCTATAGAACAGTAGATCAGGGATGGACTACTCTAGTCTATAGAACAGTAGATCAGGGATGGACTACTCTAGTCTAGAGAACAGTAGATCAGGGATGGACTACTCTAGTCTATAGAACAGTAGATCAGGGATGGACTACTCTAGTCTATAGAACAGTAGATCAGGAATGGACTACTCTAGTCTATAGAACAGTAGATCAGGGATGGACTACTCTAGTCTATAGAACAGTAGATCAGGGATGGACTACTCTAGTCTATAGAACAGTAGATCAGGGATGGACTACTCTAGTCTAGAGAACAGTAGATCAGGGATGGACTACTCTAGTCTAGAGAACAGTAGATCAGGGATGGACTACTCTAGTCTATAGAACAGTAGATCAGGGATGGACTACTCTAGTCTAGAGAACAGTAGATCAGGGATGGACTACTCTAGTCTAGAGAACAGTAGATCAGGGATGGACTACTCTAGTCTATAGAACAGTAGATCAGGGATGGACTACTCTAGTCTATAGAACAGTAGATCAGGGATGGACTACTCTAGTCTATAGAACAGTAGATCAGGGATGGACTACTCTAGTCTATAGAACAGTAGATCAGGGATGGACTACTCTAGTCTATAGAACAGTAGATCAGGGATGGACTACTCTAGTCTAGAGAACAGTAGATCAGGGATGGACTACTCTAGTCTAGAGAACAGTAGATCAGGGATGGACTACTCTAGTCTATAGAACAGTAGATCAGGGATGGACTACTCTAGTCTATAGAACAGTAGATCAGGGATGGACTACTCTAGTCTATAGAACAGTAGATCAGGGATGGACTACTCTAGTCTATAGAACAGTAGATCAGGGATGGACTACTCTAGTCTATAGAACAGTAGATCAGGGATGGACTACTCTAGTCTATAGAACAGTAGATCAGGGATGGACTACTCTAGTCTATAGAACAGTAGATCAGGGATGGACTACTCTAGTCTAGAGAACAGTAGATCAGGGATGGACTACTCTGGTTCTCAGGAGCCTGAGCGTTTATCTGCTGGTTTCTGGTCTACATTTCAAAACATAAAGACCTGAGAAACAAGGTCATAGGTCATCTCAGAGTAGAGAGATCTGATCTAGAATAAGTTTAGCCTTTGGGATCCTATTGAACAAGATGATATGGACAGGGGGTTATGTGATTGTAGATCGGAACACAGGTGTGTGCCCTGTCTGTGCTATTAGTAACATTAAGGTATCAGTTAAGTGCCAGAGAATCAACAGAAAACCAGCAGACACTGACTGTAGTTTCTCATCCCTGTTCTAGATGCTCTTCTCTTTGGAACCAGTTAGACTATTAGAACCCATTAGAACGTTAGAACGCGTTGCTGTTGAAGTTGGAACCCTGGGCTTTCTTTATATTTTATTTAACTAGGCAAGTCAGTTCCACTGTCTGTTCCATGTAGTGAATCTGTAATTCAATGTGTTTATATGTGCTAATAGCAGTAAGGCCAAATAAAACTTTTCTTCTAACCTTTTAACTATCCCAAAGTCCAGGACCAAGAGGCATGGAGAGGCATTATTTTAGTTACTATGCCCCCAGTCCAGGACCAAGAGGCATGGAGAGGCATTATTTTAGTTACTATGCCCCCAGTCCAGGACCAAGAGGCATGGAGAGGCATTATTTTAGTTACTATGCCCCCAGCCTCTGGAATAACCTGCCAGAGAACCTGAGGGGGGCTGAAACTGTGGCCATATTTAACAGAGATCTTAAAACACACCTCTTTAGCGTTTGTTATTCTTTAGTTTTTTTTAATCTTATGTTTGTTGTGTATTAAATATTTCAGCTTTTATTTTCATAGTTCTTTTCCTTGTTTTCTTTCCTGTGAAGCACATTGCATTGTCTGAAATGTGCTGTATAAATAAAGCTTGATTTGATTTGATACAAGGTAGGTCACATGATCTCTTTTATGTGAGCCCAGGGTGGGTGTAGTGGGAAAAGACCACTTATTGTATTGTATGTAGAGTGACAGTGACATGCTAATGGCTAACAGGGCCACTCAAACGCATGAGCAGCGCTAATCGCTAAGCTGAAGCAGGCCTCAGGGTATGGGACTGGGGTAGAGTTTGGTGGGTACGAGAGTGGTGTGTGTGTGTGTGGTGTGTGGTGTGTGTGGTGAGCGTGTGTGTGTGATGTGTAATGTGTGGTGTGGTGTGTGGTGTGTGGTGAGCGTGTGTGTGTAATGTGTGGTGTGTGGTGAGTGTGTGTGTGTGGTGTGTGTGTAAGTGTGTAAGTGTGTGTGTGTGTGTGGTGTGTGCAAGTAAATAAACACTTTCTGTATATTTATTTACCTCCATTTAATCAGAGTCAGTCTGCCTATGTGGAGTCAGTCTGCCTATGTGGAGTCAGTCTGCCTATGTGGAGTCAGTCTGCCTATGTGGAGTCAGTCTGCTATGTGGAGTCAGTCTGCTATGTGGAGTCAGTCTGCTATGTGGAGTCAGTCTGCTATGTGGAGTCAGTCTGCCTATGTGGAGTCAGTCTGCCTATGTGGAGTCAGTCTGCCTATGTGGAGTCAGTCTGCCTATGTGGAGTCAGTCTGCCTATGTGGAGTCAGTCTGCTATGTGGAGTCAGTCTGCTATGTGGAGTCAGTCTGCCTATGTGGAGTCAGTCTGCCTATGGAACAGCACAGAATATAACACTATAACACAGATCTGATAATACGGAAGTGACAACATAAAGTTCTAATGGGAAAGAGAAGAGAAATCCCTAGTAAAACAGGTTGTGGCGACAGAACAATCGTCCCGAGCTCCGTCCTTCTATCCTAACCTTCCCTTCCGTTTCAATGTCTGGGAAAACTGAGGCTGGATCGACAACATCAAAGTGACTCCAGAATAATGACCTACAGTGCATTTGTAAAGTATTCAGACCCCTTGACTTTTACCTTACAGCCTTATTCTAAAATGGATTAAATACAAAAAATGTCCTCATCAATCTACACACAATAACCCATAATGACAAAGCGAAAACAGTTTTTTGTTGTTGAAATTTAAGCAAATGTATTACAAATAAAAAACTGAAATACCTTGTTTACATAAGTGTTCAGACCTTTTGCTATGAGACTCAGGATCCACCTGAGCTCAATTTTGTTTCCATTGATCATCCTTGAGATGTTTCTACAACTTGATTGGAGTCCACCTGTGGTAAATTCAATTGATTGGTCATGATTTGGAAAGACACACACCTGTCTATATATGGTCCCACAGTTGACAGTTCATGTCAGAGCAAAAACCAAGCCATGAGGTTGGAGGAATTGTCCGTATGTAGAGATCCGAGAAAGGATTATGTCGAGGCACAGATCTGGGGAAGGGTACCAAAACATTTATGCAGCATTGAAGTTCCCCAAGAACACAGAGGTCTACATCATTCTTAAATGGAAGAAGTTTAGAACCACCAAGAACCTTCCTAGAGCTGGTCACCCGGCCAAATTGAGCAGGGAGGTGACCAAGAACTCAGTGGTCACTCTAACAGAGCTCCCGAGTTCCTCTGCGGAGATGGAAGAACATTCCAGAAGAACAATCATCTCTGCAGCACTCCACCAATTAGGTCTTTATGGTAGAGTGGCCAGACAAAAGCCACTCTTCAGTAAAAGGCACATGACGTCCCATCTCCAGTCCAAAATCAAATCTAGAATCGGCTTTCTATTTCGCAACAAAGCCTCCTTCACTCACGCCGCCAAACTTACCCTAGTAAAACTGACTATCCTACCGATCCTCGACTTCGACGATGTCATCTACAAAATAGCTTCCAATACTCTACTCAGCAAATTGGATGCAGTCTATCACAGTGCCATCTGTTTTGTTACCAAAGCCCCTTATACCACCCACCACTGCGACCTGTATGCTCTAGTTGGCTGGCCCTCGCTACATATTCGTCGCCAGACCCACTGGCTCCAGGTCATCTATAAGTCTTTGCTAGGTAAAGCTCCGCCTTATCTCAGCTCACTGGTCACGATAACAACACCCACCCTTAGCACGCGCTCCAGCAGGTATATCTCACTGGTCAACCCCAAAGCCAACACCTACTTTGGCTGCCTTTCCTTTCAGTTCTCTGCTGCCAATGACTCGAACAAATTGCAAAAATTGCTGAAGCTGGAGACTTATATTTCCCTCACTAACTTTAAACATCAGCTATCTGAGCAGCTAACCAATCTCTGCAGCTGTACATAGTCCATCTGTAAATTGCCCACCCAATCTACCTACCTCATCCCCATATTGTTTTTATTTACTTTTCTGCTCTTTTGCACACCAGTATTTCTACTTGCACATCATCATCTGCTCATTTATCACTCCAGTGTTAATATACTAAATTGTAATTACTTC
Source organism: Salmo trutta (assembly GCF_901001165.1). NCBI lineage: Eukaryota > Metazoa > Chordata > Actinopteri > Salmoniformes > Salmonidae > Salmo > Salmo trutta. The sequence goes on along the minus strand of NC_042970.1, from coordinate 10,120,937 downwards.
GCTACTCTGGCCTATTTATTGCCTTACCTCCTCACACCATTTGCACACACTGTATATAGACTTTTTTTCTATTGTGTTATTGACTGTATGTTTGTTTATTCCATGTGTAACTCTGTGTTGTTGTTTGTGTAGCACTGCTCTGCTTTATCTTGGCCAGGTCGCAGTTGTAAATAAGAACTTGTTCTCAACTAGCCTACCTGGTTAAATAAAGGTGAAATAATAAAAAAAATGGAGTTTTCCAAAAGGCACCTAAAGGAAACAAGATTCTCTGGTCTGATGAAACCAAGATCAAAGTAAAGTACGGAGCAAAGTACAGAGATCCTTGATGAAAACCTGCTCCAGAGCACTCAGGACCTCAGACTGGGGTGAAGGTTCACCTTACAACTGGACAATGACCCTAAGCACACAGCCAAGACAACGCAGGAGTGGCTTTGGGACAAGTCTCTGAATGTCCTTGAGTGGCCCAGCCAGAGCCTGGACTTGAACCTGATCGAACATCTCTGGAGAGACCTGAAAATAGCTGTGCAGCGACACTCCCCATCCAACCTGACAAAGCTTTAGAGGATCTGCAGAGAAGAATAGGAGGAACTCCCCAAATACAGGTGTGCCAAGCTTGTAGCGTCACACCCAAGAAGACTCAAGGCTGTAATCTCTGCCAAAGCTGCTTCAACAAAGTACTGAGTAAAGGGTCTGAATACTTCTTTTTTGTTTGTTTGTTTGTTTGTTTCTACAAATTTGCAATTTAAAGCACTGAATTATTATGTAAATTAAATATTTCAGTTTGATCTTTTTTATAAATGTGCAACATTTTATAGAAACCTGTTTTTGTTTTGTCATTATGGGTTATTGTGTGTAGATTGATGAGAGAAATGTTAAAAAAAATCTATTTTAGATTAAGGCTGTAAGGTAACAAAATGTGGACAAGTCAAGGGGTCTGAATACTTTCCGAATGCATTGACAGAGTAAAAGAAGAATACAAATATACACAATAAAAATATCACAAAACATGCATCCAGTATGCAACAAGGCACTAAAGTAATACTGCAAAAAGACACGGCAAAGGAAGACACTTCTTGGCCTAAATGCAAAGCCTTATGTTTGGGGCAAATCCAACACAACACTGAGTAACTGCCTTATTTTCAGGCGTGGTGGTGGCTGCATCATTTTATGGGTATTCTTGACATCGACAAAGACTAGGGAGTTTTTCAGGATAAAAAGAAAGAAGATTGAGTTAAGCACAGGCAAAATCCTAGAGGAAAACCTGGTTCAGTCTGCTTTACACCAGACGCTGGTAGAGGAATTCACCTTTCAGCAGGACAATAATCTACAACACAAGGCCACACATACACTGGAGTTGCTTTCCAAGAAGACAGTGAATGTTCCTGAATGGCCAAATTACAGTTTTAACTTAAATCTGCTTGACAATCTATGGCAAGACCTGAACATTGCTGTCTAGCTATGATCCCCATCCCCAATGCCTTGACAGAGCTTGAAGAATTTTGAAAAGAAGAATGGGCAAATATTTCACAGTCCAGGTGTGCAAAGCTCTTGGAGATGTACCCAAGAAGAATCACAGCTGGAACCGCTGTCAAAGGCGATTCTAATTAAGGTATATTGGTGATTTAGTTTTCATGAATCTGAATGGTGAGATCGAGAGTGGGGTGAGGGAGAGAGAGAGTGGGGTGAGGGAGAGAGAGAGTGGGGTGAGGGAGAGAGAGAGAGAGGGGTGAGGGAGAGAGAGTGGGGAGAGAGAGAGAGAGAGTGGGGTGAGGGAGAGAGATAGCGAGACAGAGACAAAGGGCTCAACGAGCTTTTATCGAGTGCATAGTAGAATTTCTAAGTAGACTCTAAAGTAGTCTATCATATCAGCTGAGGCAAAGCAGTTTTCACAGACAGAGGATTCCATGTTTGCTGCTATCATCCCATGTCTTCTCTTTGTGTTGTCTGAAAACATGCGGTGTACAGTTCAACTCAGGCCAACTTAGTTTAAACGGTGTAAAGGTCTAGGGGCGTCTCTCTACAGAAAACAGTACTGTACAGGAAGCTGGCTAAAATAACACTACTGTAGCTATTCATGACCGAGGCCCACCTGTAAACCCTGGCTATTAATAGCTTGTAGAGCTGAAAGAATAGAACACACCAGAGGAGAATAGAATAGAGCTGACGTTAACAGAATGTTTGGATTCCGTTGGGTGTAATATTCTGTTGATTCTTTGTATAATAATGTTCTACTGGGAATAGTAAAGGAACCGCCCATTAAAAAACAGACGAGAAATATGAAGAACATACTACACTGCTCAAAAAAATAAAGGGAACACTTAAACAACACAATGTAACTCCAAGTCAATCACACTTCTGTGAAATCAAACTGTCCACTTAGGAAGCAACACTGATTGACAATAAATTTCACATGCTGTTGTGCAAATGGAATAGACAACAGGTGGAAATTATAGGCAATTAGCAAGACACCCCCAATAAAGGAGTGGTTCTGCAGGTGGGGACCACAGACCACTTCTCAGTTCCTATGCTTCCTGGCTGATGTTTTGGTCACTTTTGAATGCTGGCGGTGCTTTCACTCTAGTGGTAGCATGAGACGGAGTCTACAACCCACACAAGTGGCTCAGGTAGTGCAGCTCATCCAGGATGGCACATCAATGCGAGCTGTGGCAAGAAGGTTTGCTGTGTCTGTCAGCGTAGTGTCCAGAGCATGGAGGCGCTACCAGGAGACAGGCCAGTACATCAGGAGACGTGGAGGAGGTCATAGGAGGGCAACAACCCAGCAGCAGGACCGCTACCTCCGCCTTTGTGCAAGGAGGAGCAGGAGGAGCACTGCCAGAGCCCTGCAAAATGACCTCCAGCAGGCCACAAATGTGCATGTGTCTGCTCAAACGGTCAGAAACAGACTCCATGAGGGTGGTATGAGGCCCCGACGTCCACAGGTGGGGGTTGTGCTTACAGCCCAACACCGTGCAGGACGTTTGGCATTTGCCAGAGAACACCAAGATTGGCAAATTTGCCACTGGCGCCCTGTGCTCTTCACAGATGAAAGCAGGTTCACACTGAGCACATGTGACAGATGTGACAGAGTCTGGAGACGCCGTGGAGAACGTTCTGCTGCCTGCAACATCCTCCAGCATGACCGGTTTGGCGGTGGGTCAGTCATGGTGTGGGGTGGCATTTCTTTGGGGGGCCGCACAGCCCTCCATGTGCTCACCAGAGGTAGCCTGACTGCCATTAGGTACCGAGATGAGATCCTCAGACCCCTTGTGAGACCATATGCTGGTGCGGTTGGCCCTGGGTTCCTCCTAATGCTAGACAATGCTAGACCTCATGTGGCTGGAGTGTGTCAGCAGTTCCTGCAAGAGGAAGGCATTGATGCTATGGACTGGCCCGCCCGTTCCCCAGACCTGAATCCAATTGAGCACATCTGGGACATCATGTCTCGCTCCATCCACCAACGCCACGTTGCACCACAGACTGTCCAGGAGTTGGCGGATGCTTTAGTCCAGGTCTGGCAGGAGATCCCTCAGGAGACCATCCGCCACCTCATCAGGAGCATGCCCAGGCGTTGTAGGGAGGTCATACAGGCACGTGGAGGCCACACACACTACTGAGCCTCATTTTGACTTGTTTTAAGGACATTACATCAAAGTTGGATCAGCCTGTAGTGTGGTTTTCCACTTTAATTTTGAGTGTGACTCCAAATCCAGACCTCCATGGGTTGATAAATTGGATTTCCACTGATTATTTTTGTGTGATTTTGTTGTCAGCACATTCAACTATGTAAAGAAAAAAGTATTTAATAAGATTATTTCTTTCATTCAGATCTAGGATGTGTTGTTTAAGTGTTCCCTTTATTTTTTTGAGCAGTATATATACAGGGTCAGTTTCAGTACCATTTTTTTGTACCTGTGCAGGGATACTGGAGTGATGGAGATATATATGTACAGGGGTAAGGTTACGAGGCGACAGGATATAAGATAAACAGAGTAGCAGCAGCTTGTATGAGAGTGGGTTACGAGGCGACAGGATATAAGATAAACAGAGTAGCAGCAGCTTGTATGAGAGAAGGTTACGAGGCGACAGGATATAAGATAAACAGAGTAGCAGCAGCTTGTATGAGAGTGGGTTACGAGGCGACAGGATATAAGATAAACAGAGTAGCAGCAGCTTGTATGAGAGTGGGTTACGAGGCGACAGGATATAAGATAAACAGAGTAGCAGCAGCTTGTATGAGAGTGGGTTACGAGGCGACAGGATATAAGATAAACAGAGTAGCAGCAGCTTGTATGAGAGTGGGTTACGAGGCGACAGGATATAAGATAAACAGAGTAGCAGCAGCTTGTATGAGAGAAGGTTACGAGGCGACAGGATATAAGATAAACAGAGTAGCAGCAGCTTGTATGAGAGTGGGTTACGAGGCGACAGGATATAAGATAAACAGAGTAGCAGCAGCTTGTATGAGAGAAGGTTACGAGGCGACAGGATATAAGATAAACAGAGTAGCAGCAGCTTGTATGAGAGAAGGTTACGAGGCGACAGGATATAAGATAAACAGAGTAGCAGCAGCTTGTATGAGAGTGGGTTACGAGGCGACAGGATATAAGATAAACAGAGTAGCAGCAGCTTGTATGAGAGAAGGTTACGAGGCGACAGGATATAAGATAAACAGAGTAGCAGCAGCTTGTATGAGAGAAGGTTACGAGGCGACAGGATATAAGATAAACAGAGTAGCAGCAGCTTGTATGAGAGTGGGTGTGCGTTTGTGTAGAGTCAGTATAAATGTTGGTGCATATTATTTGTGAGTGAGCAGATGATGGAGTGAGTGTGTGAGTGTGTAGGGCCATGTGAGTGTGTAGGGCCATGTGAGTGTGTGTTGGGTCCTGTGAGTGTGTTGGGTCCTGTGAGTGTGTTGGGTCCTGTGAGTGTGTTGGGTCCTGTGAGTGTGTTGGGTCCTGTGAGTGTGTTGGGTCCTGTGAGTGTGTGTGTGTGTGTGTTGGGTCCTGTGAGTGTGTTGGGTCCTGTGAGTGTGTGTGTGTGTTGGGTCCTGTGAGTGTGTTGGGTCCTGTGAGTGTGTTGGGTCCTGTGAGTGTGTAGGGCCATGTGAGTGTGTTGGGTCCTGTGAGTGTGTAGGGCCATGTGAGTGTGTAGGGCCATGTGAGTGTGTAGGGCCATGTGAGTGTGTAGGGCCATGTGAGTGTGTTGGGTCCTGTGAGTGTGTAGGGCCATGTGAGTGTGTAGGGCCATGTGAGTGTGTTGGGTCCTGTGAGTGTGTGTGTGTGAGTGTGTAGAGCCATGTGAGTGTGTTGGGTCCTGTGAGTGTGTTGGGTCCTGTGAGTGTGTAGGGCCATGTGAGTGTGTGTGTGTGAGTGTGTAGAGCCATGTGAGTGTGTTGGGTCCTGTGAGTGTGTTGGGTCCTGTGAGTGTGTAGGGCCATGTGAGTGTGTTGGGTCCTGTGAGTGTGTGTGTGTGAGTGTGTAGAGCCATGTGAGTGTGTAGGGTCCTGTGAGTGTGTAGGGTCCTGTGAGTGTGTTGGGTCCTGTGAGTGTGTTGGGCCAAGTGAGTGTGTTGGGTCCTGTGAGTGTGTAGGGCCATGTGAGTGTGTTGGGCCATGTGAGTGTGCACAGAGACATTGCAAAACTAAAAGTTCAATAAAGACACAAGGTCAACTCAAGGCAGTCCATGTAGTCATTCTGTTAACTATTTATCAGTCTTATGGCTTGGGGATAGAAGCTGTTCAGGAGCCTGTTGGGGACTTGATGTACCGGTACCGCTTGCCCTGTGGAAGCAGAGAGAGAACAGTCTATGGCTTGGGTGGTTGGAGTCTTTGATGATTTTCCCGGGCCTTCTTTTTACACCGCCTGATATAGATGTCCTGGATGGCAGGGAGCTCGACCCCAGTGATGTACTGGGCTGTCCGCACCACCCTCTGTAGCGCCATGCAATCAAGGTTGGTGTTATTGCCATACCAAGCAGTGATACAGCCAGTCAAGATGCTCTCAGTGGTATAACTGTAAAACATTTTCAGGATTTGAGGGCCTATGCCAAACATTTTCAACCTCCTGAGGGGGGGAAGAGGCACGGTCGCGGCTTCTTCACGACTGTGGACACTTAAGTCGTTAGTGATTTGGACACTGAGGAACTTGAAGCCGTCTACCTGCTCCACTGCAGCTCTGTCGATGTGGATGGAGGCGCTGTAGTCCACGATTAGCTCCTTAGTCTTACTGACGTTGAGGGAGAGGTTGTTGTTCTGGCAGGGTCTAGGGTGTCTGGGATGGTGCTGTTAATGTGTCCATAACCAGCCTCTGAAAGCACTTCCTGATGACAGATGTGAGTGCTACAGGGTGGTAGTCATTAGTGTTCTTGGGGACAGGAATCATGGTGGTCATCATTAAACAATTCTGGATGAGCATTTTCTTGTTTGCTTATGGCCCTATACAGCTCGTTGAGTGCGGTCTTAGTGCCAGCATCGGTTTGTGGTGGTATATAGACAGCTACGAATAATATAGATCAAAACTCTCTTGGTAGATAGTGTGGTCTACTGCTTATCATGAGATACTCTACCTCAGGTGAGCAATACCTCGAGACTTCTATGACATTAGACATCGCACACCAGCTGTTATTGACAAATAGACCCCCCCCACCCCCCCATCTTACCAGACGTCAATGTTCTGTCCTGCCGATGCGCAGAAAACCCAGCCAGCTCTATATTATCCGTGTCGTCGACTCGGTGAAACATAAGATATTACAGTGTTTAATGTCCCGCTGGTAGGATAGTCTCAAACAGAGATCATCCAGTTTATTCTCCAGTGATTGCACGTTGGCCAATAGAATAGATGGTAAAGGCGGGTTACCCACTCGCCAAAGAATTCTCACAAGGCACCCCGATCTCCGTGTATTTCCATCTTTTCTTCATGCATTGTGTTTTTGGTGTCAGTTCAGATGAATTAATGAATGTGATGGAGCAACAAGATTAGAGAGAGGAAGCAGAGTTGGATTCAAGTGTGTGTCAGGTTAGGTAATCAAGCCTCCTCTCAGTACAGATGTCAAATCAAATCCAAGTTTATTTGTCACGTGCAGCAAATACAACAGGTGTAGACCTTACAGTGAAATGCTGACTTACAGGCTCTAACAAATAGTGCAAAAAGTTATTAGGTGAACAATAGGTAGGTAAAGAAATAAAACAACAGTAAAAAGACAGTGAAAAATAACAGAAGCGAGGCTATATACAGTAGCGAGGCTACATACAGACACCCGTTAGTCAGGCTGATTGAGGTAGTATGTACATGTAGATATGGTTAAAGTGACTATGCATATATGATGAACAGAGAGTAGCAGTAGCGTAAAAGAGGGGTTGGCGGGTGGTGGGTGGGACACAATGCAGATAGCCCGGTTAGCCAATGTGCGGGAGCACTGGTTGGTCGGAGCACTGGTTGGTCGGGCCAATTGAGGTAGTATGTACATGAATGTATAGTTAAAGTGACTATGCACATATGATAAACAGAGAGTAGCGGGGGGGGGGGGAGCACACAATGCAAATAGTCCGGGTAGCCATTTGATTACCTGTTCAGGAGTCTTGTGGCTTGGGGGTAAAAACTGTTGAGAAGCCTTTTTGTCCTAGACTTGGCACTCCGGTACCGCTTGCCATGCGGTAGTAGAGAGAACAGTCTATGACTGGGGTGGCTGGGGTCTTTGACAATTTTTAGGGCCTTCCTCTGACACCGCCTGGTGTAGAGGTCCTGGATGGCAGGCAGCTTAGCCCCAGTGATGTACTGGGCCGTACGCACTACACTCTGTAGTGCCTTGCGGTCAGAGGCCAAGCAATTGCCGTACCAGGCAGTGATGCAACCAGTCAGGATGCTCTCGATGTTGCAGCTGTAGAACCTTTTGAGGATCTCAGGACCCAATTGCCGTACCAGGTTAGGTAATCAAGCTTTCTCCTCTCAGTACATATACTACCTTGGTCTATGTGGTACATTGGTATTACCTGACTCTGTGTTGATGTATTGCTGCTATCAGACTGTCTGATGGAGCCCCATAGGTCTGGGTTATAGGAGACACAGGAGACACTCACTACAGAGAGTAGACTATAAACTGGCACTTATTGTCGTGAACGGGCACAATGCCCAAACACACACTGGATTTATCAGTCTGTGTTAGTGTGGATGACAGGCATCACACCTCTCTCTCTCTCTCTCTCTCTGTCTCTCTCCCTCTCTCTCCCTCCATCTCTCTCTCTCTCCCTATTGCTCCCTCCCTCCCTCCCTCCCTCCCTCCCTCCCTCCCTCCCTCCCTCCCTCCCTCCCTCCCTCCCTCCCTCCCTCCCTCTCTCTCTCTCTCTCTCCCTCTCTCTCTCCCTCCCTCTCCGGTTCTCTCCCTCCCTCTCTCTCTCTCTCTCCCTATCACTCTCTCTCTCTCTCTCTCTCTCTCTCTCTCTCTCTCTTTCCTGCTCTCTATCCCCCTCTCTCTCTCTCTCCCTCCCTCTCTCTCTCTCTTTCTCCCTCTCCCCCTCTCTCTCTCCCCCCCTCTCTCTCTTTCTCTCTCTCTCTCTTTCTCTTTCTCTCTCTCTCTCTCGCTCTCTCTCTCTCTCTCTCTCTCTCTCTCTCTCTCTCTCTCTCTCTCTCTCTCTCACACTCACACGCAGTTCTGCCTGGCTGATTGAATGTGTTGTGTGGGACTGTGTGAGTAGAAGGGGTGTCTCTCTCAATTTTTGATCTTGTCTGATCACTGTAACTCCCCAACGGGCTCGGGAAAGATGAAGGTGGAGCCATGCGTCCTACCCGAAACATGAGCCGCCTAACTGCGCTCCTTAACTGTTGAGGACAGGCGTTCCACTAGCGGACATCCAATGGAACATCCAATGGAACAGCAGGGCGCGAAATACAAAACATCAAAAATCAAATAATTTTAATTTCTCAAACATACGACTATTTTTCACCATTTTAAAGTTACACTTCTCCTTAATGTAACCACATTGTCCGATTCCAAAAAGGCTTTACAGCGAAAGCCTTTTTGAAGTCGAGGATTGGTAGGATAGTCAGTTTTACTAGGGTAAATTTGGCGGCGTGAGTGAAGGAGGCTTTGTTAGCACAGTGTCCAAGGAAGGGCCAGAAGTACACAGAATGGTGTCGTCTGCGTAGAGGTGGATCAGGGAATTGCCGCAGCAAGAGCGACATCATTGATATATACAGAGAAAAGAGTCGGCCCAAGAATTGAACCCTGTGGTAGCCCCATAGAGACTGCCAGAGGTCCGGACAACATGCTCTCCGATTTGACACACTGAACTCTGTCTGCAAAGTAGTTGGTGAACCAGGCGAGGCAGTTATTAGAAAAACCAAGGCTATTGAGTCTGCCGATAAGAATACAGTGATTGACAGAGTCGAAAGCCTTGGCCAGGTCGATGAAGACGGCTGCACAGTACTGTCTTTTGTCGATGGCGGTTATGATATAGTTTAGTACTTTGAGCATGGCTGAGGTGCACCCGTGAACGGCTCGGAATCTGGATTGCACAGCGGAGAAGGTACGGTGGGATTTGAAATGGTCAATGATCTGTTTATTAACTTGGCTTTCGAAGACTTTAGATAGGCAGGGCAGGATGGAAATAGGTCTGTAACAGTTTGGGTCTCCGGCAAGTAGCTGCGGGGGGTGCGGAGCTGTTGGCCGGGGTTGGAGTAGCCAGGAGGAAGGCATGGCCAGACGTTGAGAAATGCTTATTGAAATTTTCGATTATCATGGATTTATCGGTGTTACCTAGCCTCAGTGCAGTGGGCAGCTTGGAGGAGGTGCTCTTGTTCTCCATGGACTTTACAGTGTCCCAAAACTTTTTGGAGTTAGAGCTACAGGATGCAAATTTCTGCTTGAAAAAGCTAGCCTTTGCTTTCCTGACTGACTGTGTGTATTGGTTCCTGACTTCCCTGAACAGTTGCATATCGCAGGGACTATTCGATGCTAATGCAGAACGCCACAGGATGTTTTTGTGCTGGTCAAGGGCAGTCAGGTCTGGAGTGAACCAAGGGCTTTATCTGTTCTTAGTTCTACATTTTTTGAACGGGGCATGCTTATCTAAGATGGTGAGGAAAATACTTTTAAAGAATGACCAGGCATCCTCGTCTGACGGAATGAGGCCAATATCCTTCCAGGATACCCGGGCCAGGTCGATTAGAAAGGCCTGCTCACTGGAGTGTTTTAGGGAGCGTTTGACCACCCGTCTTCATGATTGTTCAGTGTTAACAGGTTGACAATATTCTATCTGACTACCTGTCTTCATGATTGTTCAGTGTTAACAGGTTGACAATAGAAGCTACACTCAGAAAAAAGTGTTCCAAAATGGTTATTTGACTGTCCCCATAGGAGAACCCCTTTTGGTTCCAGGTAGAACTCTTCTGGGTTCCATGTAGAACCCTCTGTGGAAAGGGTTCTACATGGAACCCAAAGGGTTTTACTTGGAACCAAAAAGGGTTCCTCAAAGGGTTCTCCTATGGGGACAGCCGAATAACCTTTTTAGGTTCTAGATAGCACCTATTTTTCTAAGAGTGTAGTGCATTAGCAGGTGATTCAACACCAACGCTGACCTAATATACCAGTGTACACAGACTGATATTGACTTAAAGAGATTGTCCAGTTTACTTGTGTTAGCATAATGTAAGCCCTATTCCCTCCCTCCCTCCCCTCCTTCCTTCCATCCCCTACACTCTTCCACCCCTCCACCTTTCCGCTCCTCCTCCCTTCCACCCATCCCTTCTGACCTACTAATCTGTTTTTACTGGCCCTGCAGGGAGAAAGGGAGATTGGAGTAGGAGGTGGAGGAGAAAGAGAGCGAGAGAGAGAGAGAGGAAAGAAGAGAAGAGATTGCGAGGGAGAGGAGAAGAGGAGAGGGAGTAGTGGGGGAGGAGGCGGAGGAGAAAGAGAGAGGGAGTAGTGGGGGATAAAAATGAACAGTAAACATTACACTCACAGAAGTTCCAAAATACATTTAAAATGTCATATTATGTAAAATCAGGTTTGTTTTCGAATTCTTTGTGGATCTGTGTAATCTGAGGGAAATATGTGTCTCTAATATGGTCATACATTTGGCAGGAGGTTAGGAAGTGCAGCTCAGTTTCCACCTCATTTTGTGGGCAGTGTGCACATAGCCTGTCTTCTCTTGAGAGCCAGGTCTGCCTACAACGGCCTTTCTCAATAGCAAGGCTATACTCACTGAGTCTGTACATAGTCAAAGCTTTCCTTAATTTTGGGTCAGCCACAGTGGTCAGGTATTCTGCCACTGTGTACTCTCTGTTTAGGGCCAAATAGCATCCTAGTTTGTTCTGGGTTTTTTTGTAAATTTTTTCCAATGTGTCAAGTAATTATCTTTTTGTTTTCTCATGATTTGGTTGAGTCATGATTTTGTTGCTGTCCTGGGGCTTTGTGGGGTCTGTTTGTGTTTGTGAACAGAGCCCCAGGACCAGCTTGCTTAGGGGACTCTTCTCCATGTTCATTTCTCTGTAGGCGATGGCTTTGTTATGGAAGGTTTGGGAATCGCTTCCTTTTAGGTGGTTGTAGAAATTAACATCTCTTTTCTGGATTTTGATAATTAGCAAGTATCGGCCTAATTCTGCTCTGCATGCAGTATTTGGTGTTTTACGTTGTACATGGAGATTCAGATTCTAGCAGTGTGAGGCCGGGTGCTGCAGACTGTCTCACCCCACAGCACTGTGGAAAAAAATGTGTGTGTTTTTTTGCCAATTTTACCCACAGATGTGTTGTTTATGTACATGGATTTTATAATGTCATATGTTTTTCCCCCAACACCACTTTCCATTCATTTGTATAGCAGGCCATCATGCCAAATTGAGTCGAAGGCTTTTTTGAAATTGCCTTTACTACAGGATGCAAATTTCTGTTTGAAAAAGCTAGCCTTAACTTTTCTAACTGCCTGTGTATATTTGTTCCTAACTTCCCTGAAAAGTTGCATATCACTCGATGCTAATGCAGAACACCACAGGATGTTTTTGTGCTGGTCAAGGGCAGACAGGTCTGGAGTGAACCAAGGACTATATCTATTCCTAGTTCTACATTTTTTGAGTGGGGCATGCTTATTTAAGACGGTGAGGAAGGCACTTTTAAAGAATAGCCAGGTTTCATCTACTGACGGGATGAGGTCAATGTCATTCCAGGATACCCTGGCCAGGTCGATTTAGAAAGGCCTGCTCGCAGAAGTGTTTTAGGGAGCGTTTGACAGTGATGAGGGGTGGTCGTTTGGTCGCAGACCCATTACGGATGCAGGCAATGAG